>NC_142871.1:87434090-87737121 GCF_051225735.1 Oryctolagus cuniculus | reverse complement strand
AATATGCAAAACCATTCTGTTAATAATTATAGAAAATAGTAAAGCTATATTTAAAGAACAACAACAAGAGAATGGATATCACACAAGTCAGGACAAAAAGTGCCCTTTGTGGGAAGGGAGGTAATATAATGAAGAAGGGGCATTGGAGGGCTTTTACAGTAGAACAATGTTTTGTTTCTTAATCAATGTATGGTTATATTTGCCTTTATGAGTGTTATATTCTTTTTCTACAACTTAAAAAAAGATAGCAAGGTTAAATGGATTATGAAATCTAATAAAATTATTTTTCTCCTGTTCATATTTTTTATTTCGACAGTGTGCTCAATTTGTACTTACCTATCAACTTTGAAACATCTACTAGTATGGCACATCTTTACACTGACAATATTTCCTAATCCATGCAAGGACAGTTCTTTTTAGGAGCGAGAACAGAACAGAACAAACCATGGCTCTGCTCATTAAAAAATCCTTACTTTCTTATCATCCTCATTCCTGACAAAGAGAAATTTTGAGATAAGTAAAGTGGCCGTTCGAGTGACACAAAAGCAGTCACAGGCAGAGAGGGCTGGGCACGGAAAACAATGCCATTTCACTAGCCTCCCTGTCCGATGCTCCAAATGCTTTGCCTGGGAAGTTTTCCATTATTTGATTTTTTTTCACAGGATTTATATCCCCTCCCCCAACGCTGCTGATTTTCACCCCAATTATGCCTGCAAAAGAAATTTGTGAGGTTGGCTGGAAGATTTTTTTTCCAGAAAAGAGGGTGCGTGGATTCAGCATTGCTGGACTAGCCTCCTGAATCTGACTCCTCTTCCCAAATTCTTTTTTTGGGAATCGCCTGAAAAAAATGCCTCCATCAGGGCTTATTGCATTTGTAAACAGATTCTTTTTCTCATTGTATGGAAGTCTTGGGAACTTATTAATATTGAAAAAGGTTACAACAATAAAAATGATTCAGTTAATACAAATATTCTTTGAGTTAGTGTTATTAACAGATATGTGTTTTGCTCATGTAGAGACAAAGTGACAAGTAGACTTTTCAATTATATTATTCCATACTACCCTAAAAAATTAATTTCAGAATAAACACAGGAAAGGTAATGTTCTTTTTAATTTATATAAAAGAGATTACTAGGATGAAAATGGAAGGGATGTGAAATTATAAAACATTCTTTTAATTCATGCAGGAATTGGCGTTTCATAGTGGTTTACTTTTGTTCCTAATTTCCCAATGCTGTTTTTTACTGCTCCTCATTTTCTAATTTTCTAAATTTAACAATTCTCACATGCAAACTCTGGTTTAACACCCCAGAAAGTTTAATTACATTTAGTCTTGTTTATTGGGTTTGGCAATTTCAGCCAACTGTTATGATCTTTTGCAAAGAAACAAAATAGAGATGTTACGAGTACTGACGGCAGGTTTTGACACTGAATAACAGCAATTTTTGTGACGGTGACTTTGGTATCACAGCCTAGCTTTGTCGCAGGAAGATTTATGTACTCAAACTCACACAGGTTCTACTCTACCTCTACCTGTTTTTTTTTTTTTTTTTTTTTTTGGGGGGGGGGGACTCCTCCTCAACTCAAAGTATTTAGTACTCAAAAGGGATTCCTAAATTCAGCAATGGCCCATCTACTGGTGCAGAAAAAGTAAGTTATTTAGAGTTGCTGACATTTTAAAGAGGCCGACTTAAGGAAGCTCCCATACAAGGACTAGTGGAGAATGTTGGGCTAAAAACACATCCGGGCGGTGCCCTTTGCTTACTCTACCATGGGGTGGCGCGCTAAGGCTCAGATTCGCCAGCCCTCGCTTTCGGAGCTATTGTAGGCAGCAGAGAATGGATATTCTGATCTTCTCAGGCTCTCTTGTAACTCTCAATGTGCATATAAAATATTTACATTAAAAACCCACCGACCGTTTTCACTGATGAAAATAACAAAGTAATTAGAAAGCAGCTGGACATTTGTATGCTTAGCTATCTCAAGCATGTTTATACAGGTGACAAATGAAAGTTTTCGACAAAAGGGATAATCACAATAAATTTCAAAGTTTGAATTTATTTTTTTCCTGAAGATATTTCGCTAGATTAAAAAAATACTTTTCCTATCTAAACTTCTAGGAATCTATTTTTTAGAAAGTTATGGCATATAAAACAGGTTCAAGACTCTGTGATTTAAAATTATTATTGAAGTCATAGACTGTAGTTTTTTCATGATGAGAGAAAAAAAATGATCACCTTTTAAACAAATGAAGATTTCAAGCTAATATCTTTGTTTTAGTACAGCACCTTGGACTATGACCTTGAAAAAGATTAAAGAAATACACAGTCTTAGAATAAACTACAAATTAACTCCATTCCCCAAATAATTTCAATCATTTTTATTGTTCAGCTGGGCAGATGTGTGAAGGGAGAATGCAGTGCACTCTGTTTTCAAAGGGAAAGACGCAGAGAGGATACGGTTCACAACTACACGATTCTGTATGATTCTTTGTACAGCAAAGCCTCCATAATGACATTGGTCTGATGAACCACCAGCATCTTGCATGTCCAAAAATAAAATATCTTCTACATGCGCAATGAGAACAGTGCCATAGTTACCATTTCTTGCATTAATCATTTTCCTTAAATATCATATCATGGACACTTTCTCAAATTAGTAATTGCTCTAAGGAAATCTGATTGTTATTGGCTGTATCACAATTAATTGTGTAGACTATTTTGTATTTTTGTATTTTTCTAAATAATGGTCTAACAATGATTATAATTGTCATGGAGATGTATATAAATAAGTGTCAAACAACTCTTCAACTTTTTAAAGAAATTTTTCTTCTAGAGTAAATGTATTGATCTTAAATAGATAAAAATAAGTTTATAGGATATAAAATTTGATTGGATATAGATAGCTGGTGAAAAGATCTAAGTTTTGGATTTGCTAATAAGAATTAATTGATAATAGATCTATAAGGATTAATCTGGAGGTGCTGCATTTCTAGAAATAAGTTCACCTGCACAACTATTAATACTTAAAATTAATGTCAAATTCATATACTCCACAGATTTGAAATATGAACTCTAATTTGTATTTAAATGTTGCTGTTTTATGTTATTTTCTATAGAAATATTTGGGTTTGACAAAAAAGCAAGACCTTCACTGGGAAAAATGTTGATGTCCCTGATCCTAAGAAAATGCTCTGCTTTTTGAGAAGTTTATGTATTTAATTTTGGGAAATAAGTTTCCAACATGAAGGTTGTCAAATACAGAATGCATTTGACTATAATGTCAAAATAATGTATAAACCCTGAAATTAAAGGGTTATGCTTGAACATAGAGTTAAACATATGATGACTGCTTTGAAATCCTCTTCCTATATTTGGGCATTAATTTTTCATAGATATTAAATCATAGCATTTTTTTGCTTTCTTTTTAATTACACTGTTGTAGTTGTAATTTCCTAGTGAAAAAAATTCTTTTTAAAAAATTTTGCCAGTGAGATAAAAAGTATTTTCACAATGTAAACTGAATTTTTATAATTGGTTAAAACTAAAATATATAGAAAGGTAGAGAATTCAAAATTATATGAGTTCTTTTCATTGAAACAAATTCCATCTTTGACTTTTGTTCTCCCATTGCTGTCTAAATAACTTTTAAATGCCTTCAGTTAAAAACTTGGAGGAATAAAAATACACTATTACATTCACACCTCAAAAAAAGGCATTCCTTCAATGGGCAATTTTTAACTATTCTACATTAAAAAGAACAAGACCTGTTTAATGGATAACTCATCCCATTTGAACAATGAAAGCAAGAAAAGTTACACACCCTGGGCCTTTCCTTTCACTAACATTAAAAAGGAGGACATGCAAAAGAAATGATCTAAGCTTCTAGAGGGCCCTGAACAGGGGGGATTTGTTTTTTAGTAGTATGTAGGCCAGAGCCTGGTACAGGTGGGTGTTGTGCAGCCAGAATTTGGGAGTGGACTGACTCTGTGGCACCCTGGAAGTCAGATTCTCACACTTTCCATCTGTGGATGTCTGTCATTTGGGGACAATGACCAGTGTTATATTTTCTTAACCCAAAAGGGACAGAGAAGGTCTCTATGGTGCAGGCACAAGAGGGGAAGGGGTAGGGACTGACTATTTAAGGAGGGGTCTAATGCGTTCAGCTGTTATCACACTTTCCTGATTGTAATCACTCGTTTTATGGTTTCTTTTCCAGCTGCTCCAAAAATTCATTGCAGTGTCGTCTAGGTTTATTCTTAATATCCTGTAATTCCAAGATCTAAGAAAGAGGAGAGAAATAGAAATCCACGTCCGATTCCCTCCCATTTTTTCTTTTTTCTCCTGGGGAAGAAGGGATTTAGGATTTGGACACATTCCTCAAAATCCTTTCTGGAGAAATGTGTTCTTTTCTGCAGGGAAGGAGGCAGCCTGGAGCACATTCACAGGCTTATTCCATTGATACAGGAATTGGGAAAGGAGCCTATGTAAATATACAAAAACCTTTCAATTCAAAAAAATTAATTCCTCAAAGCATCTGTGATTAAAATGTTTCCTTTTTGAGAGTGGTAGCAAAACAGTAGAACTTTGTTGGCATTTTAGGATTTCTAGATTCCGCAAATAAAGCATTTGCTCGAAACCCTGTTGTTCTGAAACTTATTTAGCAGAGGTTAAGGGCATGTGCAGCTCTGTAAAGTGCAGAGCGCATCCGTGCTTAGGAAAAGTGTCAGGCAGGGGATCCCCCCCCCCCCCCACACACACGCTGTCTCGGCAAATATCTTCGATTTGAAAAGCAACTCATTTCAGGGGAAGTATACTCTTTCAGTTCCCTTTGTTTTCCTCTCTTGGTTTAATCCTCTGAAGAGCTGGCTCTGAGAAATGACTCAGCTAGAATTATCGGTTGCCATTTCTAGGTTTTTCGCCATGGAGCACTGGCTCCTTTCACTCATTTCTAAGTCCTTCAAAGCCCATAAGGGGTGGGGGCAGAGGCCCTCCTGTAAATCAGAAGGATCTACTTTCTTTATTTCAGTGAAGGGTAGTTTTACTGTCACCACAGCTGTCAGCAGGATGCCTTAAACATCCTAATTGTCACCAGGGATCAGATTGTTCCTTAACTAATTGTTTAGATCAGCTAATCTACATCCATCATCTGCAAAGGGCAGCAAGCCCAAGCATCCTGTAATTTAGATAAAACTGTTATCCTGGGTCTAAACACAATTGCTTGGGAGACCAAGGGTCAGGGGACCACAAGGCCTCCCTAGGGGTAAAACAGGAGTGTGGACTGTCCTCTAAGGGGAACCCACAAATTACAGACCCAGACCACCTGCGTGTGTCCCAGGGAGACTCTACTGCATGGGACCCACACAGCGGACAGCCAGACTCACTGCCTGAGTTCACTCTTGTGTCCACATTAGTGTGGGCTTTGGGGATACCCTTTCTGCGGATATTCCCAAGCCTTCCTTGAATTAACCTCTAAAAAATGTGTCAAGAGCAGTGGCATCCTGTGAATTACATATGCAAGAAACACACGTCATCTCAGAACCAAGCCTCCCTTCCCAGAAACTCTGCTTTAGTCAGTTGTCCAAAACAATTAATTTGTTATTCTAGACGGTGAGATCCTTTTTCTTGAACTCATCTTCTCGGTTTTTTCCATCAACAGAATTTATTTCAAACCTCTATGAGCCAGGCAAGAAATCTTTTATACCTCAGAAATGTAATCTGTTTAGAACAAGCCACCCTTTTACATTGATATAGTCTTTCATCTCAAAATACCTTCAAAAGAATTGGTCTCTTATTGAGCAGAAGTTAATATTGGGGTAAAGACAAATCCAATAAATAATAAACAAATAAAAATGTAATATTTCCAAAAGTGAAATACAACCATTCATAGATACCCAAAGCCCATGAGCATAGGGAACGTTTTTTTCTGCCAGCCAAAAACACCATATATGCACCATACAAGATTATCAACCTAAAAATTAGCCTGCTCAAGATTTATTAAATTTGAGTCCTACCTGCTGTTGCCTTGGCAGGGTCAGACCAAATGATTTTGCAGGCCTTATATGGCTGGCAGGTTGGACATTCCCTACCCCTTTTTAAGGGTTCCAGGGGGCATTTTAAAAATAGAAGCTTGGTAAAACCCTCCACACCTGCCCTCCTTCAGTCAGATTTAGTACAGGTCCTACCAAATTTAAAATAAATCTTGCTAATTTTGTGTAAGCTGGCCTTTCTCTCACTTGCTTAAACTAAAACCAAAAATAATCAGATACTTGGAGTACCTTATAGATCCAGGGTCCTATGGGCAAACTTTGGAAAAATAGTAAAATAAGAACAACTGCTGGATCATAGAATAAAAGAATAGCCAATATTTAGGGTGGCTAGCCTATTCAGCCTTATGATGTAGGTCCTCTTGTTAGTCCCATTTTGTAGGAAAACCAGTTCACAGAGAGGTTATTTAATTTACGCAAGATCATAGATTGTGCTGGTGGAAAGCAAACTGGAGGTAACCTGTTAGGGGGAAGAGAGGCTTTGAAATGGGAGTTAAAGGCAAGCAGGAGTAAGGAGGGCAGATGGGCAGATCTTGTCCTACAGAGGCAGAGGGACCAGGTAGACAGACGTTAGATGCTGGAGGCTTCTGCAAAATTGGATTGGAGATAGCCAGAGCCACAGCCTGAGGCAAAAGAAAAATGAGAAAAACAGGGTTGACAACGATGCCAAGGCAGCTACAGCATCCCATGGCCCTTTTTGGCCGTAAGCGACTTGAGTTTTGTCACTGTGACCTATTCCACGAGCTAAAAGAATATAGCAAATCTATAAACCATCTTTCTTCCCTGCCACTGAGTCTCATCATTTTTTAAAAAGAATTTTCTGATGACAAAAGTAGGCTATAATTATTGCAGCAAATATTAAAACCATAGAACACATTCAAAAAGGAAAAGAAAAGATTAGAACATTCTTTCTTTTGTGAAGCAGGCATATGTATGTTCTCATCCTCTGGTTCACTCCCCAAATGCTTGCAGAGGCTGGGGCTGAGCTAGGAGCCAGGAGCCTGATCTCCACCAGGGTTGGCAGGAACTCAGTTGCTTGAGCCATCACCACAACCTCCTATGGTTTGCATTGTGGGAAAATGGAGTCAGGAACCGGAGCTGGAAATCCAAGGCAGGCACTCTGATGTGGGAAGCGGGCATCTGAACAGCTCAATGCCTTCTCCCTAAACATTCTTTATTCTAACTCCCGGAGATAAACCACTTTCACTATTTGCCACATGTAATCCCAGAGTTGAAAACAAGAAAATGGACTTGCATTGCACATTTGTTATTTCTGGCCCCTCCCCACAAGCTTTGCTTGATGTAGTGAAATATTTTTCATATTTTTACTGGTCACTATTTTAGCAAACTCATCAAGTGCATTTATGTAACAGATATTCTGATGATAGCAGATGGTTTCTTTATACCATCTGAGTTTTTTTTTTTTTTTTTGTAATTTCTTTCAAACCAACTGATTAAATCAAAACGTGTGTGTTTGCACAGGTACACACACATAAAATGATTTTTATACCTTTTGCTATATGCTTTCCACAGGTGGCGCACACTTTTATTGCCCCCACAGCATAGGAGAAAGCCACTTTCCCATACACTACACCTCACTGGTGTGGACCTCCCTGTTTTCACAAACAGGAACTTAAGCCATGCTTAGGAGCAAAGCGGGCCCCCTCTGTTTGCCACCAACAGGTGGCGATGGCTGCCATTTGGATCAGGACTTAAGAAAGAACTTTTGAAAGCAATCTTTTTACAAGTGAACCTTTAAAGGTTGTTAGCAATTTTATAAGGGAACCTGGTATTTCTTGTTGGTATTTATATTTCCGTGGTTACTAAGAAAATTAAATTTTTCATATGCTTATCTGTACTTTGTAAATTGTCTTGTAGCTTCTTGTGCCCTTTTTTGTTGGGATGTTTGTCTTTTTCACATTATTTCTGAATTATCTTTTTACATAAGGATATTAATTCTTACATATGCTGCAAGTGTTATCCTACACTTTCATTGCCTTTTAATTCATGTGTTTATTTTTAATAATATAAGGGAGATACACAAAAGTTTTAAGTAATTATATTGGCATTTCTGTAGGCTTTCTTTACCTCGATATTAGAAAAATATTCCTGTATCTTTAATTTTTTTATTATGCAAAGCACTTATTTGATTTTATAGTATTTGATTTAAGTCATGATATTATCACATGGTTCTTATGACAAATTAAACAGTAGAACATGGGGTTTATGTAAAGTTAATTTTTTCCTCTCCCTATAGTCCCATTCCATGGGAAAACAAGGCTTATTCTCTCTTGCATACAATTTAACATTTTTGTTTATGATCTTCTGACCAAATAACCGTAATACATGTTAGTAATGAGAATGTTCGTCAAGTTCAAGGCATTGTTCTAAGTACTCCACCTGAATGATTTCATCGGACTGATATATTTGAGATGGAGAGACAGAGAGGAAGAGAGAGAAGAGAGAACAGATCTTCCATTCACTAGTTCACTCTGTAAGTGCTTGTAACAGCAAGGGCTGCTGGGCAGAGCCAAAGTTGGGAGCTAAGAAATCAATTCAAGTCTCCCATGAGAGTGGTAGGGACCCAAATTCGTGAGCCATTACCCGCTGTTACTCAGGGTATGCATTAGCATGAAGTTGGAGTCAGGAGACAGAGGTAGGCATCTAATTCAGCTACTTCCATGTAAGACTTTAGTGTCCTAACTGGTATGTTAACCCTAGGGTAAATACCTGTCCCTCATTTACTTTGCTTTGCTTAACACAAAATTAATTAACTTTATTTATTTAAGAAGAAGAGTTGAATCTGCAGTTTCACTCCCCCAAGGCCTGCATTAGCTGGGGCTGGGCCAGGTCAAAGCTAGAGTGGGAACTCAATCTAGGCCTCCCATGGGAGTGGCAGGGACCGGGACCCAAGTACTTGAGCCACCTCTTGCTCCCTCCAGGGTTTGTACTCTCGGGAAGCTGGAATGAGGAGTAGAGCTGGGATTCCGACCCTGGCATTCTCATATTTCAGGTGCTCCGACGGGCATCGTCACTGCTAGGGAATGTCTGCTTCTCATTTGCTTTTTGTTACAAACTTATGAGGTAGAAATTATCATCAGCAATATATGCACAAGTAAATTGAATCATCTGCAGTCTAAATAATTTTCTCAGGTCACACAATAAGTGGTAGAATCCAGTTTCAAATCCAAACAGCCTGGTTCCAGAGTCTGAGTTCTATCTCGTTCATTGGCTTCTCTCTCTCTCTTTCCTCCTCTTTCCCCTTCTTTTCCTCTTTTCTTATATTAAAAACAAAATTATCCTGTACATACGTCTTTGAAACCTGCCTTCTTTCACTTAAATTTTATCATGTCTCTCTAAGTTAATATATAGAGATACCTCGCTTTTGATATCCGCATACCAGATAGCTGCATAGTATTCTATAACATATTATACCTGGGTTTAATTACTCTCCTTTAATGGACATTCAATTTGTTCTAGTTTCCTAACCACCACCCAAGAGTGCTTCCACTAGGACTTCTCTCCACAAATTCTCTCTCACTGGTGATTTTATTTCTGCATAGTTCCTCAGAAGTGATAGTGCTGGATCTAAGGGCACGTGTGACTTGATCTTAACATACACCACCAGATGATTTCCACAATGAGTGCTGTACTGAGTCCTCCCACACAAAAACTTTCCCACAAAGCCTCAGTCACCTTCCTTACTGTAGTCCCATGGAAGCACAGCGCCGCTCTCAGCACTGGGTGCTAGTGTGTTCACTCACAGCCGACACAGGCCAGTCCTCGAGGGATGACAGCTTTGGCTCACGCTAGGCACTGCTTTTCTTTTTCGATTTCCCAAAAACACTATGACAGAACACAACAGAGAGAATACTGCAGGAGGCAACTTAGAGCTGCAAACAAGACATCCCTTGTCCTGATCTGCCCGGGCTCCATGCCTCTGACGGTGCACTCCACCCCCTACCTCACCTGCACCCTTCCCCAGAAGTCCTCTGCCACATTTCTAGGACCTCCTACCTCACAATCTTTGGGAGTGATGTTACAAGTGTTGGATGGAGTGATTTACCTTTCTCATTCTGTCTTTCCTTACAGAAATTCCTGCTAAAATATAAGGACATTGACAGCCAGTTTGGCCATGGTTTTCTGCCTCTTTCTTTTTCTTCCTTCCTTTCTCCCTCTTTCCTCCCTCTTTCCTTCCTTCCTTCCTTCCTTCCTTCCTTCCTTCCTTCCTTCCTTCTTTCCTTCCTTCCTTCCTTCTTTCCTTCCTTCCTTTTTCCTTCCTTCTTTCCCATTCTCTTCCTTAAGGAGCATTTTTTGTAAAGGTCATTCTAAATACCTTCTAGAGATACAGTTTGAATGGCAATTTTTAAGTTTTGCTTCTTATTACATCAATTTGTACTGTCCAAGGTTTGCACTGCAAATTGGTTCAGACTTGGATTTAAAATCTGGTCTCCTGATGCCTGGTCTGCTTCTGTCTTCATGATCTCCAAGGATCAGCTTTATACTGACTTGACTAATGGTCTTATTAACTAATGACAACGTAAGTGAACATCTTCGAATATAAGTAGGTTTCACCTCTTCTTTAGAAGTACATGAAGACAAGGCCATTTTCTTTACTTAATTTCGTAGGGGTTGAAGTGGTGGAGCTCCTTTCCTGTAAAAAATTACTGATCAAAACAGACTGGACATCTCCTGAAGGCCAGGGCCAGAGGGCACTGCTGCGATGAGGCTTTTTATGCCTCCTCCAGATCAGGTGTTTCCATCTCACATGGTTCCTTCTTTCATTTTGGCCCTTGCTATAAAATTGTTTTTTGATCATCAAAAGATAAAATTATCTTTTGATTTCTCTCCTTCCCTCCCCAGTTACAGCTATCTGGGGGCAGAAATATTTCTCATTCACCTTGCAACCCTAGAATCTACAATATGCTTCTGTAGAGTAAGCATATCAACTGTTTTTTTACTGAAAGGTGAATGGCTGGATGGATAGATATCTATTATTTTACCTAAAAAGCCCATGAAGTTAACTCCAAGATTATTAAAATGAAGAAGCTATGACTAGAATCTCTTTATCTGTTTGTTTATTACATCAAATCAAAGAAGAAAGGAGTGTGCTAAAAAAGTTTAGTGCACTTTTTAGTGCCATTACTGCCGCAGGCAGTGAGGCCTCATCCTTTCACAGCCTGTGGAGAGGGAATTTCTTTTTGTCTAAGGCACTTCGGATGATATGCCTGCATTGCTGGTTCTACACAGTATCAGGCAGGTGACACTTAATTATGCTTTTATTAGTGAGACAATTCTCCCACTCCTGCTGACTGGGGGAGTAAACTTCGCAAGAAACTGAGCAGAGCCTTGAAAAAGTATTGGTCAACCTTGAAAGAAACCTTTCCGTGGAGGATGGCTTTTTGCAATGCAACACAAAAATTTAGAAGGCTGTAATCTCAACACTTCCTGTATTGTAAGAACTTTCAGTATTTCATCTCCTTTCTATCCTCAGAGAGTCCATGTTGCTCAGTGGTTGGACAATTTCTCTCTCCCTTTTAAAGATTTATTTATTTGAAAGTCAGAGTTACAGACAGAGGGAGAAATAGAGAGATAGAGATAGAGATAGAGAGAGAGAAAGAGAGAGAGAGAGAGAGATCTTCCATCCATTGGTTCACTCCCCATAACTGCAACAGCTGGAGTTGGACCAGGCTGGAGCTGAGAGCCAGGGGCTTCTTCCAGGTCTCCCACATAGGTAGCCCGGGCCCAAGCACGTGGGCTATCTTCTGCTGCTTTTCCCACACCATTAACAGGGAGCTGATGGTAAGTGGAACAGCTGTGGCATGAACCGGCACCCGTTTGGGAGGCTGATTCCCAGGAGGTAGCTATAGGCCTCGATGCCAGTCTCAAGACCATGTATTCTTAAGCTAGATGGCTGCATTTGAATCCCAGCCTACTATGTCAGGAAAGGCATTCCATCCAGCTGGCTAAGTTGCACAACTCTTTTCAGGGTGTTACCATAGAACACCTCATGGAATGATACATGGAGAACATTTTAGATCATTTAAACCCAGCAGTAGCATTCATTAAATAAGCAAAGATTACCATTATTGCCTTCCCAATATTCATATTAGCAGGTGACATTATACAAGGAAGCTAAGTGGCTTGTTCAAAGTTAAACAGGAAGAAGTCAATCTCCAGACTCCTAGGCTGGGCATTTATTTCCACCTTCACTATTATGAATACCCACCTCTCTGTGTGGATATGTAGCCTATTTTAATTTGTTGTTTTTTGTTTGTTCACTTTTTGCTTTCCTGGAAATGGCTTGGTAATACTGTACATGGGTTAGGGATTTACAATAACTCATACTGAAATAAAACCAACTACTACCACAGCAGACTGCCAGTTTGGGATCTTTATGCTTGTTATTGCCATATTTAGTACTAAACTCTCCTATGCCCAGTTATCACCCTTACCCCTTCCACATACCTTGCTGAGTGCCTCTGAGGATGGATACTGTATCATATTCATATCATGAATTTCACCCAAGGGCTTATAAGAGTGTTTAATATGTAATAGATGGTCAATAAATGTTTGCTTATAAAATAAATAGGAGCAAGAATTATCTAAGCAAGAATCCACAACTCCATTATTTCCTGCTCTGAATCTGTAAGGACAGAATTTGGCTAACTACAGTAGGTATTTTTATGATGAGGTAGTGTTTAGGCACTAGTATAGTAATTTCTTTACTTACAATATAGATCATGAGCTATAGTCACATTGAAATGTCCTGAAATTTTTAGTTGAGGTTCCTAAAAAACTAGTTTTAAGGCTAATGCAAAATCCAGCTGTAGTCTTGAAATATGAACAATATTTGCATTACTTAAGCTGTAGCACAGCCCTAAGGGAAAGAAGCCTGGTAATTTAGAAAAAGGAGTTATGTACTCTTGCTGAAAAATAAAATAGTTTGTAATTGTAATAAATGAGTCTGATCTCGGGGTTTTTCTCTTTTTATTTGAAAAATCTCTCATATGTATACATATATATATATATATATATATATGAATATAAGGGGGTTTATCTTCCTTCTACACATTGTTTTACACCCCAGATGCAACAACTGGGATTGGTAGGCCTGAAGGCAGGAGCTAGGAACTCAGTGTGGGTCTCCCATCTGGGTGGCATAAATCCAAATACTTGAGCCATCACCTGTTGCCTCCCAGTTAATAGAAAGAAGCTGGAATTGGGAGCAGAGCTGGGATTCGAACCCAGATTCTCCATAATTGGTTGCAGGTGTCCCAAGTGGTGTCTTAACTGTTATATCACTCACCCCTCTTACTTTGAATTCATGCTTCTAATGAAGCATATCATATTAAATTATCAAGGTAAATAAAAACCAAATGTATATCTGAGAAAAATAGCTAAGGTTAGAAGGAGTTCTTACACATTACACAGCTTACATTTTGCTAATTAATCTACATTAAAATCTTAAAAGCTGTCATAATTTTGTATATATTAGGCTATGTATTTTTATCAATTATATTTCAATAAGAAATTTCTTTTTGCTAACCTTTATCTAATTGGTAAATTATTCGGACACAAAAAGAAAAATTTTCACATTGGATATAGAAAAAATGCTTATATTTCTTTGTTTTAGATTTATTTATTTATTTGAAAGTCAGGGCTACAGAGATAGAGGGAGAGACAGAGATATTCCATCCTCTGATTCATTCCCAGTGTTGCAATGGCCTGGACTGACCTATGCTGAAGCTAGGAGCCAGGAGCTTCTTCTAGGTCTCCTACATAGGTAGCAGGGGCCCAAACACTTGGGCCATTCTCCACTGCTTTCCCAGGCCATTAGCAGGGAGCTGGATGGAGAAGTGGAGTATTCAACGCCCATGTGGAACTTCAGCATCATATGTAGATGGCAGCTTTACCTGCTATTCCGTAACTCTGGCCCCAGAAAACTTCTTATCTTTCTAGATTAAGAATATCATGCATGCATTAAAGTTCCCAAATTGGGGCCAGCCTTGTGGTACAGCAAGTTAAGCCACAGCTAGTGATGGCAGGACCCTACATGAGTATTGATTCAAGTCCCAGCTGCTTGGCTTTCAATCCAGCTCCCTGCTGATGCACCTGGGAAGGCACTGGAAGATGGCCCGAGTGTTTGGTTCCTGCCACCCTCATGGAAGACCTGGATGGAGTTCCTGGATCCTGACTTCAGCATAGCTCAGCCTGGCCATTACAGCCATTTGAAGAGTGAAACAGGTGATGGAAGAGCCCTTTCTCTTTCAGTCTTTCTCTATCTCTCTTTAACCATCCCTTTTGGATAAATAAATATATAGAGATATAAATCACTTTTTTAAAAGTCCCCAAATGTGGGGGCAGTGCTGTGGTGTAGTGGGTAAAGCCACCACTTGCAGTGCCTGCATTCCACACAGGCACCAGTTCAAGCCCCCGGCTGTTGCATTTCCAATCCAGCTCTCTGCTATGGCCTGGGAGCAGTACAAGATGGTCCAAGTCCTGGGGCCCCTGTACCTGAATGGGAGACCTGGAAGAAGCTCCTGGCTCCTGTCTCCTGGCTTTGGATTGGCCCAGCTCAGGCCATGGTGAATATTTGGGGAGAGAACCAGTGGATGGAGGATCTCTATCTCTCTTTCTGCCTCTGCCTCTCTGTAGCTCTGCCTTTCAGATAAATGAATAAAATCTTTTTTAAAAAGTCCCCAAATGCATTGAGATTTTTCTAAAGCTGTCTTTGTGAGTGCATTTATGGTAGCAGAAGTTTGCACACTTCTTTTTACATCAATGTGATTCTCATGTAAGTCAGTAGACATTCTCTTCAGGCAGTCATTGATGCTTGCAATTTCTCTTTAATGCTGAGTTCTACAAGCTGTTGGGAATAAATAACCATGCCTATTTCTTGGCATGAAAATGTCCATTCATTCACCAAATATTCAATTTCACATCTACCATGAGCAGATTTTCTTTATGACTGAAAAGGTAGCTTCAATATCCCCAACTTCAGCTGCATCCCAGCTGTGTTTATGAAACAGAGACTTCCCATTGTCTGGCCTTTGTTTTCTGTTCCATCATCTTCCCCATCTGGCTTTTGGCCCCATTTCCATATTCTGACAGTAGATTTTTTTTTGATATCTTTCCCTGATGATAGCAGTTAACATTCCTTTAAAAGCTTACATTTCACCTCTGTTCCCCTGTTCACATTTCAACTATGTGAAATTGGGTGATTTGAAACAATTTTAGCAGCTTCTCACTCAAATATAATCCCTTATGACTTGTGATGGTTTTGAATTCTTGGCAACCATCTTCTATGCCAGTAAGAGTCCCTGTAAAGGAAAGATTGTTAAGAATTACAAGCACAGAGGCAGTGCCTTAAAGAACAAAGAAGACACATTTTACTTCAAGAAGAATAAAAGGGAATTTCACAGTCACTTGCCAACATTTTCCAACTTCCCTGGGCAGAAGTAGGGGCGGAAGAATGGAGAAATCCTACCCCAAAATTTGAAGAGAAATGGAATACAGGAACTTTCCTGCACTGAGTATTCCATATCTTAGGAATACAAAGATACTAATCTTTCAAAATTTCTGACACTTTACTAATGTTTGCAATTCTACTTTTTTTTTTTTTTTTTTTTTTTTTTTACAGGCAGAGTGGACAGTGAGAGAGAGAGACAGAGAGAAAGGTCTTCCTTTTGCCGTTGGTTCACCCTCCAATGGCCGCCGCGGCCGGCGCGCTGCGGCCGGCGCACCGCGCTGATCCGATGGCAGGAGCCAGGAGCCAGGTGCTTTTCCTGGTCTCCCATGGGGTGCAGGGCCCAAGCACCTGGACTATCCTCCACTGCACTCCCTGGCCACAGCAGAGAGCTGGCCTGGAAGAGGGGCAACCGGGACAGAATCCGGCGCCCCAACCGGGACTAGAACCCGGTGTGCCGGCGCCGCTAGGCGGAGGATTAGCCTAGTGAGCTGCGGCGCCGGCCTGCAATTCTACTTTAAAAAAAACAAACTTGCCAAAGTAGGAGAATCAGAATCTCTTTTTATGTTACCCTGAAGGTCAAATTTGACCATAGCAAAGGAAAGAATTCAATTCATTTGTACAACCAAGATTTGTTTGCTCAGAATATTCTATAGAATTTTAAAGATATCAGTTAGCTTCTCATTTTTGAGACTCAAATACTATGTGTTTAAAAGTTGTTGAATAGAAAATGGCATTCATTTGTGAAAAGTTATATGGACAAATCTATTCCAAAAGAAAATTGTAAAATTAACTATTATTTCTAAATTTAGTCATGTAACTTGGTATTTATTTTTACATTTGAAAATCACAAAAAATGATAATGGTCCTCAGTTTAGCATGATAGTTAAGAATCTAATGTGTTGGTTCAAATTCTAGCTCGCCATTTCTTAACTTGCTTGATTGTGGACAAATTACTCAACTTTTCTATACCTCATTTTCCTTTTCTGAAAATAGGGCTGATAGCACTACTTACTTAATAGGACTATTATACTTTATAGGACCATTTTTAATATTTAAAATTCAATTTCTTACCCTGGATAAGATCCTAGACCAATGCCTGGTACAAAGTAATTTTATGCCATTGTAAACTGTTACTAGTAGTACAATTAGAGCATCTATCAATATGTTACATAGGTTATATAGTTTAAAGAATAATGGACATAAAAAACTGTTCCAGAAAAAGACCATTGTACATCAACTATGTGTTTAGCACTGTGAGACAGAGAGATGATAACTCAACTAGAAATTAAACTAAATCCACATATTTCTTGACTAATAGCAAATAGGAAAACTAGATCAAGAAGCAATGCAAATGAAAAAAGTATATCCTTGAGAATAACCAAAAAATTAAGTAAGTTATCCTAAAAATGAAAAGAAGTAAAATGGTTTGAACATAATCCTGTCATAAGTTAGGTTATGGTATGAACAGAAGTAGCATTCTGACTGGTACCATGAGAGGTGAGCCATTTTGAAGAAAGGCAAAACATCAGAAATAGATTGCCATATAACAGACAAATTTAGGGGAAAGGTGCTGTAGAAATGGAAAACCTCATTTGGACACACTCACACTTCTTTGGCTTGACATTAGTGCTCTCTCTGACATCTCTGACATATTTCAGAATTTACTCAGTGCCTGTTGGTGAATTGTTCTTCCTGTTTCATCTTTGCTTGACTTTTTAAAAAGTGGACAAGCCCCGTGGAATAAAAGCAGAGACAATAGATGTACTTGTTACTGAAAACTATTGTACAGTGAGCAGAGGAGCAGAAAGCTAAGGGCAAAAAGGAGGGAAAAGAGCCCCATTGGTTATATAAGATCCTTCAATAAGATAAATATTGTGGGATCTCATCTTGGGCTTCTTTTTATCAGTCTCTTTGTACCCCATCATTTATTCTTGACTCTTGGTTTCCTAATCTGTAAAATGTGTATATTTGATTAGTAATCTCCAAACTGTTAAGTATTCCCATTTCTGAAAATCTGTCTTTAGAGAGCTAGCATTATCACGTAAATGGTGGGCCTCTAGTCATCAAGAAAATGTAGAATCATTTCCTGTTTGCTTATTTTAGGAATAACTGTTGAATACTGGCTCCCTGAAACATTACTGGAGCAATCTCTAGATAAGAAAAAAGTTAGTTCACTGCTTACCATGTTAAGATAGCTCTATGTAAGTCTCACTAGCATCTAAGAGGGGTTATAGACAAAATTGGGATCTTTTTAGACATCTTGGAATCAGATTCAAGGTGAGCTTTAAAGTATGGGACGTGGGACTTGGTTAGGATCAGATAGGGGTTATAATATAGGTTTGGTAGATACAGCAAGACAAAGATTTTGAGCTCAGAGTTTTGGGGTGCCAATTTGCCAAACACTCCTCTGAAAGTTTATCATTAGGGCTATTGTCATGGACTCTTAGCCCAGTTCCTACCTCTCACCCTCTCAATGGCTGATTGGATTTCCATTTTGCTGGAGCCAGGCCACCTGAATTATGTTCCTTGAATAATTTTCTTCCATCAAAAAGTTCTTGGTTTCACTTTTTCTTTCATCTTCTCTTAGAGAAAAAAATGTATTTCTGCTCTTTAAACTCTATAATTTTGGTCTTATCCTATCCACCTCCTTATAGTTATTTATCAATTAATTATCTGCTATTCCTTATGTGATAACCATTTCAATTCTCACTGATTCCTTTCTCCTGGCCCTCAAACATAATTATGGGTCTTTAAGTATAAAATAGTATCTCATAGAGCTGTAGACTTTAAGCCACAGTCCCCTGTTCTTTCTCTTCTGTCTGAGTTTCTATCCCTTGCTTCCTTGACAACTCCCGACAACCTCAAATAAAGCATAGCCCTCTCTTGACCCCCAAGTCCCTCTGAAAGAATCATCCTCTCACTCACCAATACTTCTCCCCCACAAGATTCGAGAAAGTATAGCGAACCCTGCCTGTCTCCACTTTCTCACTCTCATTTACTTTTCATTTCACTGTAATCTAGCTGCCTTAGTAAGGCTACAAATGATTTCAAGTGCCAATTTCAAGGGGGAATGTCAAATTCCTTATCTGTGCCATTTGATATCACCAAATGCTCCCTCTTCATAGAAAAATGTTCCTTTAGTGTCTGACATTATTCTTTCCTTCTTCTGACTTCCAAAACACCTCCCTTCCCCCTCCTCTTTCTCTCTGCATCCCTCCCTCCCCCTCTCCATTCTTCTGCCCACATCTGCTCTTTAAATATTACTGTTATTTTAGTATTTGCCCTTGATCCCTTGCTTTTACCACATTATCTGGTCCTCTAGGTGCTTTCATCCCAAATCATAACTACCATTTATTCATTGATAAATGACTACCACTTGTCCATGAACAATTTTAAAATGTGTGTATTTATTATTTGCCTCTACTTGAAACACAGAAAGGGGGTGGGGGAGAGAGAGAGAGAGAGAGAGAGAGAGAGAGAGAGAGAGAGATTTCCATCTATTGGTTGACTCTCCAAATACCCACAACAGCCAGGGCTGAGCCAGGCAATATCCAGGAGCCAGAAACTCTATCTGGGTCTATCATGTAGGTAGCAGGGGCCCAAGCATCAAGCACCGTAGTCATCAGATAGATTTTTTTTTTTAATTTAAAAATTTCAGCATGGTCCTCTCCTTAGTCTCCCAGATTGTAACCCAAATATCTTGTATCAAATATACTATTTACAAAATAAATTTTTCATCTTTTTTAATGAGATCATCCTTCTCTTCTATCTGACCCTCTATTAATGGAATGACTATTTCATTCAATTTCCCAGATAATTAATATCACCCCAAGCATTGTTAAATAATCTAGGCCATTAGCCTAGAAATTCTAGTTCAGTTGTTTGCAGTTGGGTAGTTCAGGCCACATGGATGGGCCTGAACATCATTCTTGCTTTCTCCATCTGCTTCATGCCCACCTTACCCATTTGGTTACAGAATTCTGCTTACTGTATCGTTTTAAGAACTCTCAAACCCTCCTCTCCTTTCCTCCTCTACTCTTAACAGCTTTAGTTTTGGCCTTCCTGAACTCCTTGGTGCCTTCATTTTAATTCCCTGTAATTCCATCTGTATCCAGCTCTCTGAGAGAACGTTTACAAATGCTACTCCCCAGTTTTCTCTCTTTTGAGCAGGATACAGTCCAAATCTTTAGTCCACATCCTTAGTGATTGCTCTCTGCTTATTCTCCAAATCAGAACCTTCTATTTGCATATCTTTGAATATCCATTCTTTATCAGGCCATATGATTCTCAAATTGCCTCTTCCTGAAACAAAATATCTCATCCTAGCCTCCTCTTTACTTTCAAACTAGTCATCCTTTGAAACTCAACTAAAGTAAGTTAGAACATGTTTACCTGGAACATGGTAAGTACCTAGTGATTTTTGAGTGACTAATCCTCATGGACTTCCATATTAGTTTCATACTGGATTCAACTTTTCATGCTCTTACCAAGGTTGCAATGTTTCACTCTATGAATATAAGTAACTATAGTTAAGATTTTAGCCTCAGATAGGCTTGAGTTTAATTCCACTACTTTCATTTAGTGACTGTAGGGTGTTGGGAAAGCTCTTTAAACTTTCCAAGGCTCATCTATAAAAATAGAAATGATAACAGTGAATATTAAATATCATGATAGAAGTAGTGCATTGAGCCCAATTGCTGCCATAATTCAGGCTTCAGAATTTTCATATAGGGCAATAATTCATACTCCACATCAGAACCCTTTTGAGAATGCAAGAGGGTACTAGCAATAATTTTTCTTGGAGACTGGTGAGAGTCAAGGCTGTCCCATGAAAAGAGACCATGGTTATCCCACACACAGGAGGGATGTTGGGGTTACCATTCCTTGGAACACAGATGGTAGCTAAAGAATTTGCCTTTAAGTTGTGTTGGCAGAACAGTCCCACTGTTTTTACTGTCAATTTGGAGGTGGGTCTTGGGGTGGACTAAGACTCAGTTTGCACTATCATTTCCTGGCACAAGGTAGATGAAAAATTTGAGGTCTTTATAGTTATTTACCTAAGAACTTGCCCTGGCCACTCCTGTTTCTGCTTTTACTTTAAGTCTAGATTTTGAGGTTGTGCCCACATTCTCCATCGTCTCAAACGATATTTCTACCCTTTTAGTTTCCCTGGGTTGAAATCAGAATGCTGGCTGGAAGGCAACGTGTATTGTTTGTTGGAGAATGGGAACAGGGTCTGTTTCCTTTCCTCTGGATCAAGGGATCTGGCTGAAGTTGTTTCTTTCTCATTTTATTAGCCTTCACTAAGCAAGGGGAAGGGCCAGTCTACTAATGTGACCACTAGAGTCTCTTCTCATCTAGCACAAGGCACTTTTAGAGCAACTGACCTAAACCTTTGCAATTTTCCATAGTATTCACAAACGGAGGAAATACAGAGAGTTCTCCTTGCTCTTTCCAACACCAGGCAGCATTCACAACCCAATTATACAATGGCTCAAAGGCTCTTCAATTTATAGAAAGATAAATTAACAGTCCTCAGTCTAGGCATCCAGGGGATGTGGGAAGGATACCTACTTCTCCCTTAAAGTCCTCTACTGAATGTTAGGTTCCTTCTTCATAGGTTCTCACAAAACCCTGTGCCTCCCTGTACCCACCTCCCTTATCATGATTTATTGTAACGATACATTTCTTGTCTGTCTCACTCAGTAAACTCTAAGTTTCTTGAGGGCAACATGTATTTCTTATTTATCTTTTTATCTCCAGAATATGGCATGGTGCCTGGTGTATGTGTATTCTCAAGAGTTGTTTAAATTGATTACTTAGTTACTACATGCAAATAACTTAAGGAATGTTAGGCTCTTGGCCATGCCTCAAAGCAGCACTCTGGTCAGCTAAGCTGGTATCTTATAATTTTAGTTTACATAATCTGCAAGGTGAAAAATCATGTTGCCTACAGCCTGATTTGCTTATTTTTGGTGCTAAGCTACCTTTGCGCATATGCTTCAGCTTGAGGAGTCTGGTTCAAAGCTTCTGCCAAGAGGAAGGTCTGGAAGAACAGCTTGAGGGAAGCTGATTTCTCACTTGTCTTGAGGTGGGGAACAGAATGCTGAGACCCTTCCTTTCTTGTGACCTTAAATCTAGAGATTTAAGAAGCCATGCATTTCCCAAAGGCATGACTGACACATCTGGAGAGGGACTCAGGCTCAGGATTTCTGCTTATGAAGTGATATTTTGGCTTAGTTTGAAATGACTTTATTTTCTTTTTAAAAGCTTATTTATTTATTTAATTTGAAAGTCAGAGGTCGGCTCCATGGCTCAATAGGCTAATCCTCCACCTAGCAGTGCCGGCACACTGGGCTCTAGTCCTGGTCGGGGCGCCGGATTCTTTCCTGGTTGCCCCTCTTCCAGGCCAGCTCTCTGCTGTGGCCAGGGAGTGCAGTGGAGGATGGCCCAAGTGCTTGGGCCCTGCACCCCATGGGAGACCAGGAGAAGCACCTGGCTCCTGCCTTCTGATAGGCACAGTGCGCCGGCCGCAGCATGTCAGCTGTGGCAGCCATTGGAGGGTGAACCAATGGCAAAAAGGAAGACCTTTCTCTCTGTCTCTCTCTCTCACTTTCCACTCTGCCTGTCAAAAAAAAAAAAAAAGTCAGAGGTATCCCTCCTAGGTTTCCTGTCTGAGTCACGGCACCATTATGCCGCTCCCCTTCTTTGCGGAGGAACGACACTAGACCCTGTGCTGTTCTTTCGTCTGCTCGGCCCTTCCCGGGTTTGCTGCTGGTCCTTCCCGGGTTGGCTGGCAACCCCTCCACCTCCGTGGAGGGGCGGCTCCCCCTGCCACTTTCCCCACTTCCGCGGGGGAGTGGCACACCGCCGGCCGGCTCTCTCGGGGGCTGCTCAGATGTTATCCGGATGTTCCTGGTGCATGTTGTCTCTCTCCTCCTTTATAGTCCTCTTCCACCAATCCCAACTCTGCTACCCACACGCCGAGCACGCTGCTCTCCTCCAATCAGGAGCAGCTCCTGCAGTTTATTGGTTGAACTGGAGGCAGCTGCATAGAAGCTGTTTACTCCTCTCCCAGCGCCATATTGTGGGACAGCAGATGCATAGAATAAGTCTTAATTCGAGTAACTTAGTCTAGTCCGAGTTGCTCCCCACACAGAGGAAGAGAGAGTGAGAGAGTTATCTTTCATCCACTGATTCACTCTCCAAATTCCCATAACAGCTAGTGCCAAGCCAGGCCAAGTCAGAGCCACAAGCGCCATCAGGATCTCCCAAGCAGGTGACAGAAACCCAAGTACTTCAGCTATCACCTGCAGCCTTTTTTAATCATTAGCAGGAAGTTGGAGTAGAATCAGATCCCAGGCACTCTGATATGGGATGCTGGCATTCCTGATGGTGGCTTAACCTGCTGTACCACTTTGCTCACCCTTGTTATTATTTTCAATTCAATTGTCTTACTGTTGGTCACTGTGAATGAGCAGACCTGGATGCAACACAATAATTTAATAAATATTTGTTGAATCCATGCACATTTTTATAGTTTTTTTCTTATTGGCATATATGTCCAATCTGTTAATAAACACCATGTTGCACTTTATATTCAGTTGCTCCAGATTTCTGTTCACCTATGAAAAGCCCATTAAATTTTCACTATTTCCCAGTCACCAAACTAAGTGCTAGCGAATTTCAGATTGATCAAGTGAAGTCATAGTCCTCAAGAGGCAAATGTGTCTGGCAGAAGGGGCAGAGATGTAGAGAAAGAACAGTGAAAGAGAAGTCAATGACAGCAACGTGAACAGTTGTCAGGGACATGAAAGAAGAGTTGAGCTAACCAGCCACGTGTTGCTTGAGCAGCAGGAGCAGAGATATTAGGGAAGGGAACAGCACAATGAGTCTTAGGAATGAACAGGATTCAGAGGTAGGTGGTTGGGAATGGGGAGAGCATTTCAGGGAAGAGGATAGTGCGAGGAAATCTGCAGGCCAAACATGGTGTAGTGCTGATAAGGAATGGGAAGCTGGCATGTGCTGCCAGAGGCTCTTGTTTGAGTGGAGTTGGGGAAGGGTGAAGCTGAATGAGTAGGGCAGAGTCTAAAAGAAAAGAAAACTTTCAATTCAGAATACTGCATTACTGTACACAGCAAAGCTCTCATTTCTCAATGAAGGTGAAGTAAAGACCTTCCAAACAAACAGAAATCCAAAATATTTGTCACCACTTATCTAGCCTTACAAATGCTTCTTAAGGATTTTCTACACACAGAAACAGAGAAGGATAGTCATCGCTGTGAAAGGATGTGAAAGCAAAAAATCTCCTAGTAAACATACAAAGGAAATCCAAAGCAAACAATAGGAATATTTATGGAGAAATGACAGGCCCAGGTCATTACTTATCAATAATAATCTTGAATGTAAATGGCATAAATTCTCCAATTAAAATATACAAATAAGCTGAATGGATTAAAAACATGATCCATCTGTTTGCTGCCTATAAGAAATACACCTTGCCAACAAAGATACACACAGAATGAAAATGAAAGGATGGAAAAAATATTCCATGTTAACAGGAAGCAAAAATGAACAGGTATAGTCATCTTAATACCAGAAAAAATATTATTAAATACAAAAATTGTTTAAAAAGACAAATAAGAACATTATGTAATGATTAAGAGATCAATTCAAGAGGAAGATGTGAGCTATAGTAAATGAATACACACCCAATGCCAGGGAGCCTGGCTATTTAAAACAAATGTAATAGATCTAAAGGAAGACATAGACTCTAATACAATAATAATGGAGGACTTCAACATCCCAGTTTCATCAATGGACAAATTAACTAGACATAAAATTAACAAAGAAACAACAGAGCTACTCTACACTATGCAGCAAATGGAACTAATTGATATCAGGAGAATATTTCATTCCTTAGCTGAGAATACACATTTTTTTCTTAGGAACTTTCACTAGGATAGATCATATGCTAGTCCATAAAGCAAGTCTCAACAAATTAAAAAAATGAAATCATACCATATATCTTTTCTGGCCACATGGAATGAAGCTGGTAATGAACAACTCAAGAATCTCTAGAACATATACAAACACATGGAAACTGAACATGTTCATTGAGTCATAGAAGAAATCAGAAGTGATATTAAAAAATGAAGATGACAACAACATATCAAAATTTATAAGACACAGCAAAAGCAGTGTTAAGAGAGAAGTTTGTAGTAATTAGTGCCTACATCAAGAAATTGGAAAGGCATCAAATAAATGATTTAACAATGCATCTCAAGGACCTAGAAAACAAGAACAAACCAAATAAATAAATAAAATTGAAACAAAAACTACAAAAGAGCAATGAAATTAAGAGCTGTTTTTTTTGAAAAAAAAAAAAAAAAGCAAATTTGATACACCAATGGACCAATTCACCAGAAAAAAAAGACAAGATGCGAATCAATAAAATCAGAGATGAAAAAGGATATATTACAATGCATACCACAGAAATAAAAAGGAATCATCAGGAATTACTACAAAAAGCTATATTCCAACAAATTCGAAAATGTAGAACAAATGGATAGATTTCTGAACACATACAATCTACCAAAATTGACTCATGAAGGCTTAGAAAACCTAAACAGACCAATAACTAAGATTGAGATTCAATCAATTATAGAGATCCTCACAATAACGATAAGCACAGGGCTGGATGAATTCACCGCCAAATTCTACAAAATAGAATACAAGCTACTTGTAATCCGAATAGCCTGTTACTGGCACAAAAGTAGACATGTAGACCAATCGAACAGAATAGAATCCCAGAAACTCATCTACTTAATCCACTTATTTACAATGAATTAATCTATGACAAATGAAATAAAATCAGCCCCTGGAGAAAGGACTGTTTCTTTTACAAGTGGTGCTGTGAAAATTGGGTCTATGCATGCAGACGTATGAGACAAGACCCTTGCCTTATATCTTATACAAAAGTCAACTCAAAAGGGATGTAGGATCTAAATCTATGACCTGATACCATAAAATTATTAGAGGAAAACATTGAGGAGACTCTGCAAAACATTAGTGTAGGCAAAGACTTCTTGGAAAAGACCACAGAAATACAGACAATAAAAGCAAAAATAGACGAATGGGATTACATCAAGTTAAGAAGCTGTTGCACTGCAAAGGAAGCACTCAACAAAATGAAGAGGCAACTGACAAATGGGAGAAAACTATGCAACTGATAAAGTATTAATATTCAGGATCTATAAGGAGCTAAGAAAACTCAACAACAATAAAAAAAATCCAGTTAAGAAGTGGGCAAAAGACATGAACGGGCATTTTTCAAAGGATGAAATACAAATGGCCAAAAGACACATAAAAAAATGTTCAGCATCACTAGCCATCAGGGAAATGCAATAAAAAGCACAATGAGGTTTCAATTCACCCCAATTACAGTGGCTATCATCTGAAAACCAAAAAGCAATAAACAGTGGTGAGGATGTGGGAGGAAAGACACCCTAATACACTGTTGGTGGAAATGTAAACTAGTGCAACCATCATGGTAGACAGCATGGAGATTATTCAGAAATTTGAAAATAGACTTACCATATGATCCAGCTATCTCACTCCTGGGAATTTACCCAAATGAAAGGAAATCAACATATGAAAGATGTTCATTGCAGCTCAATTGACAATAGCTAAGTGAACCCATATGTCCATCAGTTGATGACTGGATAAAGAAAATGTGGTGTATATTCATTCTGGAATATTATGGAATACTACTCAGCCATAAAAAAGAATGAAATCCTCTCTTTTACAACAAAATGGATGCAACTGGAATCCATTATGCTTTGTGAAATAAGCCAGTCTTAAAAAAGACAAATACTATGTTTTACCTTATATGTGGTGTTAATATAGAATACAAAAAATATAGGAATAAAATGGATATTTTATGATGCGTTTGTCATTTTTAGCTCTTGTTTATACTCCTGTGGAACTGTGGTCTTCCTACTGTTTATGTGTTGAATATTACTGTAGTGGTGGATTAAACTGGTAAATTTAGAGTGGATTAAAATTATGTCTTTGCAAAACCTGATCAAAGTAAGAGAGGATAGGGAGGGATGGGTTTTGTGGGAGAAGGGGAAATATCATTGTCTTTTTGGAGCTGTATCTATGGAATACATGGAGTCAGTTCTCTATATTAATAAAAATAAAAAATAAAAAAGTAAGCATCCCATTAGGCGAGCCTAGAAAGGAGAAAGTTGTCTCAGGGAAATGAAAATGCAAGAACCAAAGAAGCGCACAAGTGGATGGGCCTGAAGTCCCTCGAGGAGAAGAAATACCTGCTGGCTGTGTGGTGTTGTGGAAACAATGGGAAAAGGCAGAGTCTATAGGGCAATTGAAGGGCTGCAATCCACGACTACAGTGACCATGTTTTCTAAACCAAAAGTGGGATACAGCTTTGATTTAAGATGGATCATGTGTTTATGATCACAACTGTACACAGTGTAGGATATACAGCACGCATTCCCATTTTCCTTCTTCCTGGGCTACCATCAGGTCTTCTAGACAAAGGAAAAGCTACCAGAGGTCAGATGTTACGGGTAAGTTGTGAGATGAGTGACCACAGAAAATGGTGACAGGCAGGAGAAGGTAACACTTAGTGGGTCTAACAACAAACAAGTGAGTTGACTTGGATTTGTATCTAAGCTTCCTTTCCCACAGCACATACCCCAGCTGTCCAGTAGGATATCCTGGTACACTCATATCTTCATGAATGATTTTGAGCGGGAAGACTGGAGGACAAAACACAAACTTCTTAATATAAACAGGGACGTACTTTGTGGGCTGTCAAGTTAGACACTTTAACAAGTGCTAGATTCATCAACAGAACATTAGTTAAGCCCTCAATTCAAACATTATGGCTAAGAAGGAATAGCAACCAGATTCTAAGTAACCTGGGTGATTCTGTATATAATTGTATCCATGCTTCTGAGGAGGTAAGTAAGTCATCCACACACTGTCTGCAGCAGATGACTTGATGTTATAGCATTTGTAATGTAGTGTCTTTCTCTGGGAAGTTTTAAGACAAAAGGAACTCTTCTTCCTCCCATAAAATTCCATTGTCAGACACAGAGCCCCATCTCCTTTCAGCCTCATAACTGCAGTCATGAAAAGTCAAACTATGGATAAATACCACTTGCTTGTACTACATAAAATTGTTGGATTTTACCTATTATTTAAAAAAAAGAGAGATTTCTAAAGGCAACCCAGAGGAATCCTTAATCCAGTTCTTCATTAGAAGAGATGTGCAATTCGGGACATGCTCAAGCTGACTTACCTCAAACGGTAGAGTTAGAAACATACCAGGGGATTCCAATTCAATCCCATCAAGGTGGCATGTACCAATGCCATCTCACTAGTCCCAGTGATCAATTTCTGTGCACAATTGATCATAATGATAGGACTAAGAACCAAAGGGATCACATAAACAAGAATAGTGTCTGCAAATACTAGCTGATAGAATCAAAAAGGGAGAGAATGATCCAACATGGGAAGTGAGATACACAGCAGACCCATAGAATGGCAGATGTCCTAAACAGCACTCTGGCCTCAGAATCAGCCCTTAAGGCATGCGGATCCAGCTGAAAAGCCCATGAGAGTATTTCAGGCATGGAAAGCCAAGACACTCTGGGGAAAAAAAAAATGAAAGATCTCCACGAGTGAGATCCCAGTGGAAAGAACGGGTCATCAAAGAAGGAGGTACCTTTCTCTGAAGGGAGGAGAGAACTTCCACTTTGACCATGGCCTTGTCTAAATATTATCAGAGTCAGTGAACTCAGGGGGCTTCCATAGCCTTGGAAACTCATGACAAGAGCCTAGGGTGATTACTGATGCCATAAACAAGAGTGTCAATTTGTTAAGTCAACAACAGGAGTCACTGTGTACTTACTCCTCATGTAGGATCTTTGTCCTTAGTGGGCTGTACATTGAGATTTAATGCTATAACTAGTACTCAAATAGTATTTTTCACTTTATGTTTCTGTGTGGGAGCAAACTGTTGAAATCTTTACTTAATGTATGCTAAACTGATCTTCTGTATATAAAGAGAATCGAAAATGAATCTTGATGTGAATGGAAGGGGAAAGGGAGTGGGAAAGGGGAGGGTTGCGGGTGGGAGGGACGTTATGGGAGGGAAGCCATTGTAATCCATAAGCTGTACTTTGGAAATTTATATTCATTAAATAAAAGTTAAAAAAAAAAAAAAAGAAAAGTCAAACTAAACTCCCTTTTGAAAAATGAATTACTCAGTTTCTATCAGATGCTTTGCCATTAAAGTACTAAAAGCTGATAAAGGTAAAAGGAAGCATTGGCTCAGCTCATCAAGGGCTCAGTTAAGCTGTACCTTGTTAAGGACACTTTATCTTGGATCTATCTTCCCAAAAGAAATGCCATTTTCTTTCTCACCAATGTATCTGAAGAAGGCAACATAACCCTTATGCACCTTCCTAACTTAGAGCTTCTTAACTGATAGTCTTCAGATCTGAGCATGTCACCTGGGCCATGGAGGCCTCCATGTTTTAGTTGCACAACTCTGCAAATAAACAAAGCTTTGAGTTCACGGGGAAACGCAGCTTACACAGCACTTAGCAGTGCTCAAAGGGCCTCTGTTCCCTCCCCATACTAATACAGTTTCACAAGAAGACCAGGATTATTTTATTGCCCCAGGATGCCAGGAAATTTTCATTTGGCTCTCTCAGATCTTTGGGATAAAAGTGGGACAGTAAGGAAAAGAATTCCCTTTGCTGTCTTAGATTTCTGTTCTCCAGGAAAATGTGTTATGTTTTCTAAGATCAGATACTTTGTCATTTATTTTTAGCTTTGGCGACTGTATTATTTTACATCCTCCAGTTCCATATTTTTTTCCAAAGGAATATCTCCCCATCTGCTCCTTCCTGTTTTGGATCATTTCATGGGATTCCACTTTGGGCTAAATATGTACAGGTAGTGTTTTCACACACCATAGGTTTAGTAACTGTATCTTTCCCCAAATTCAAAGAAATGAAGGACCCAAGTATTTCCCAAATAGAAGCTCTAACCACAACAAAAAACTAACAAAGCAGGTACACTTTCAAATATACCCTGAAACAGTTCATAATAGAGGTTTCTGAGGTGTAGAGTGTTAGAATGAGTTTGAACTTATCTGTTGATTGCTATGAACAAAGGCTCCCTTGACCACATTTTATAACATTGTACTCTCCCTGCCTCTATCGCTTTCACTCTGCTCAATTTTTCTTCATTACATTTAAGATACTATTTGTTTATTTCTCTGTTTCTTTCCACTAGAATGGAATCTCCATGAAGCTAGGGTTGGGGTCATCTCTGCTACACATCTGGTGCTCACAAACCATATGAGGAATGAATGAGACCTTAGGTTTGGAGGGGGGTAACTTATTTTTGTATTTAAAGAAAGCCGAATGCTGGATTTGAACCTTAAATCAATCCCAAAACTCTACTATTCCATTTCTAAAGCTCTAACCTTGAATAATTCACCTTTCTAATGAAATATTTAATCAATTCTGCAAGGTATGAAAATGAAGAAAAAAACCTGAAACCTCCGGTAAAGTTCTCTCTGTCTCTTTTTCTCTTTTAGGGAATTCTAGTACTCAAACTCACAGGCACAGATTTGGTTCTCTACACTTTTTTATATTCCAACATTAGGTATTTAGCTTTGTTCCCTGAATATTCTTTAATTTGCAAGAGTATCTGGTTTGGGAATTTTATCTAGTATGTGATCTCCCAAAATAAATCAGCATTTGATAAAATCAGAATCCAAAGTTTCCTACCATTGGTGAAATTCACAAAGTTAGAACATTTCCAAAATGGGAAATGAAATATAATGTTGCCACCCTGAATACATTTGAAAAGCAAATGGCATATAAATAATAATCTACATTAAATTAACATGTATGAATGTTATGTATATGTTAATTTTATATAGTCAAGTCCGCTCCTGATTTTAACTCTTTCTTGAAAGGTACAGAGGCACAGCCAGGCCTGACCTCAGGGATGGCAGCAAGCCTACTGTGGCACCTAGTCGGGATGCCCTCCAACACAAGCTGCAATGGGGCCACAGGGAATCCACAGGCCACCTCCTGGTATCTGTTTTGCTCTATAAGGTTGGACAAACAATTGTCCCTCCCCCCATCTCCTGACTCTTTCAAACTGGGGAAGAGGACATTGTGTCTTATTTAAAATTTAAAAAAAGGCCTGTTCTGAAACCTTCCTAATAATCAATCTACTGTATAACATAGGTTTCATACCAGAGACTCATTTTCAAGTTGAAGCTAATGGTTCCTGATTTTAAGATTTTCTTTTCTTTTTGAGTGGCCTTGATTATTTTTAGTGTACTTGCCCTGTTCTATAAATCATTTTGATTTCTTATTTATTTTAATTATATTTTTATATACTAGAATATTTTCCATTAAATATATACATATTCTTTACAGCTTTCTTAAAATACCAACAATTTCTTAAGGCAATGTAGCGCCATGTACAAATATATAAAAGCATTATATTAAGCCAAGTTACCAAAAAAGTCAAACACACTTTTGAGTATATTTTCATCAGAAATGTTATTATTTTTGTCTAGTGGAACTTTTAATTTTTGAGGGGTATGGTGGGAAAAATCTCAGCAGATTTTTACCATAAACAGCTTTAAGGGGACAATGTGTAGTATAAGAAATAAGAAAAAACAGGAAACCTGCTTTATTCGCAACATATGTAAATCAGTGTTTGCATTTGCCAAGATAGCCCTGACATTGGGAAATCTGGCATTCAGAATTGCTAAGATCTCAATGTGCTACTCATTCACTGTTTAAAGATGATCTTCACTTTCAAAAAGGATCTACCCAAATAGTACCTTTCATCCAGAAATTCTGCTATCTAAACATTCCAGGACTTTGAAGTGGAAATTGTCTCCAAAAAGCAATGTTTTCTTGGGGCGAGGGAAGCCAAAATCTCAGGGAAAAATGTTTCTTAAAATCTTTATCAAAGTGAACAAAACTGATTCAAATTGAAAAATCACCATGTATTTGATGTTGAAACTGAGTTGTACTCTGTGTATATATCTTAATGGAATCATCTTAACTCAGGGTGCAGTGTTTATCTCATCATTTGTTTGAAGACATGAGTTCAGAATGAAGGAGCATTTCCTTGAGCAGGCAGGTGAACAAAATATGTCTGAGACAAATAATCACATCCTCTGACGACAGCTTGCTCTTTCTAATATAGTTGGTAAAGGAAAACTACATGCAAAAAGTACAATAGTGGGCAAGTTAAATTAACTTGACTTTTGTATTACAATAAATTAAGAAGCCATTTACATAAATGTCCCCGTGTGTGTATGTGTATGTGTGTGCTCTCATGTTCACATGCTCTCGTGTTCCCTCTCTCTCCCTCTCTCCCTCTCTCCCTCCCTCTCTCCTTCCCTCTCTCCCTCCCTCTCTCTCTCTCTGTCTCTCTCTCTTTCTCTCTCTCTCTCTCTCTCTCACACACATACACACACACACACACACAGACACCCTTTCCAACTCTGCCAGATCAACCCATGCTCTGGGAGGGAAAGATTTTCATCAAGTTATGGAATTCAGCCTAACCTTACCTTCTCATGTTAAGTATTTCTTCTGACATGTTTTTTTTTTCTTTCCAACTTTGTTGGATTTTTTTATTCCACTTTTATAGGACAGCTTTGATTCTGCACTAAACCATGCCACTAACACGTTACTTAATCTAACTGGCACATTGTAAAGTTTTACACAGGCGCTCATCCAGATAATTACACAATTAATTTTCACTTAGTTCAGCTGAAACCGGGATAATGAAATTTCCACTGGTGTACTGTTACGTCCAGGGGCCAAGGGTCAGTTTCCTGTTTGGATAAGGGTGAGTTTAAAGAGGATTTCTGACAGTCTCCTTACTTCAACTAGTTCTAAAAACATTGCAATGGAATTTCAATTTACAGCTCAGTTCAATGAAAGGAGCAGATGTTGGGAGTGTGCCACCAGCATGCAAGAGCCGCCTTCCACACAGGTGTGTGAAAGCTACCATCGGCTCTTGCCTTGAAGACGTGCCCCTTCTACCTTTCATTCTGCAGCGAAAAACTGGCTGACAGACACTTGGAATTCATTTTTCCCTGAAGACTTCGACATCTGTTGAGCTGCAATATTAAAGCAAAGTATCAGTTCCCATTGCATTCAATTCTAAGGGCAAACAGTAGACTTCCACTAAGTTGTCCTGGAGTTTTGAAGATACCTGCAATCACATTCTTGTGAAGTTTCTCACAGTGCGAAAGTGGTCCAAGATCTAGGTTTTCCTGATGCTAAAAGTGAGGAAACTGCATGTTACAGTAAGGTATAAATCTTAATCTTTCCTTAATATTTCCTTAATAGTTTGTTGTTTTTTTTTTTTTTTGGTAAAAATTTCAAGATTTAAAAGTCTTATCCTTACAACTTATTGAATATTTTATGAATGGTAGTAAAAGTTGCCCAGCAAGGAAATTATGACTATCATGGCTAACCCATTTTCTTTCCTTAAAATATTCTTCTCATGGCTGAATCAGACATACTGCTCAGATTCTACAGATGATTGAAAGAACAACTAGGTTCCAACATCAGTCAGCTTTATGTTCAATCACCATGCATGTAAAATGTTTATGGTTCAGTGGGTGATTAAAATTTCTAGTCAGAACCACATCTATTAATTAATAAAGCTTTGGTGGATGCTCCTTTTTAATGTCAGTTCTTGTCTAGGTTATATTGGGAGTGGAGAATTGCTTTTATAGCTAAATCCAAAAACTTTGAACATTGCCATGTGAAAAAGTAGCTAAATTATTTATTTACATGGATGATAAATTACTAAAGAGAATTATAGAAAATACAGTACCTTACTATTAGTAATGAAGTATGTCTTTGCTTTCTTCTCATTGTATTGGAAAACTTATTTGTTAAAATTTAAGAAAAAAAGGCTTTAAATTATTTTGTTATTAATTCCTTGCTTTCCAGTGAAGAAATTGCTTCTTCTAAAATAAGTGAATCTTATATAGACCTAAAATAATTTGTAAGAAAAGGATGATGTATCCAGTAAATTATACCTTTCTCATGTATGCAGAATGATACATTAGAAAAGGCTAGTGAATCCAGGTAAAAGTGCAGTACAAATCTCTCACTTACAGGGTGCTAAGGTTGATTTACTCTCTTTGCAACTATGTCAAGCAACATTCTATGTTTGAATCTTCACATTGGCCATTTTCTTTGCCTGAAATCCTAATGCTCCAGGTGGCTACGAGATAAACTCCTTCACTGTTCCAAATGTTTGCCCAAAGCCCTCATTTCATTTATATAAATTTATATATTGATTATAAGAGGGGTCTTCAAAAATTTCTGGGAACTTTGGCATATTAAGAAAAAAGCACGGTGTATTTCTATTTTATGGTAGCAAAGTAAACTTTTTAAAATTGCATTTTATCAACAAAATTTTTAAGTACCTTCATATATCCATTGTTCATTGTCCTCCAATGGAATGTGTGCTCCAAGATGTAGGCGTCTTTGTTTCCTTCACTGGCATATCCCAACACCAAGAACAGAGCTTGGGTGGTAGTCAATGAGTATGTGTTGAATGATTCAATGAATGAAGCTCTCAAGGATATGTGCTGTTTCTTTTCACTCCTTTCTGAAACCACAAAAACTGTCATAGACCTAACTTATATAGAGGCAGACCCCTTACTATGGATCAAGTGAATGAGTAACTAGATATAGTCACTTTGCTTTAGTCGTTGGAGATGCAGAGCTTTCTGGGAAGGCTGGCTATTTAGGTCAATGAGTGATATCTTCAAGAACACAGGCTATAGAAGGAAACCGTCTTTCCATCTGCAGGCAACTCAATCTCTGGTTACAGAACACACAAATATATCTCGCTCTTGATTTATTCCTGTCCTGAACCAGTCACTAAATTTGCTTTGACTTTGTAGTTTTTCATTCTCGTCAACTCTCAGATGAATCAATAGTGTCTAGTATGTTTTCATGCTGTTGCAGATACTATGGGTCAGAAGATTATTTTTCTTGCATCTAGGCTAGACTCAGGGACATTTTAATATAAATTATTTAGCACAAGCAACATATTTTGACACTTTTAAGGAAAGCTCAGTAATACCTTGGTTGTGTTTTAAGAACCAACCAAGAACCAGCTTGGTTACTAAGAACATAGTAAACACATTTCTGGTAATGGTAAAGTTGCAAGCCTCCTTCCTTTTACCATGGGTGTGGGGGAAGATTTTGCCTTGAGTTATCTTGAATCCATTATATTTTTCTAACATTTAATGATGAACAAGCCACAGCTTGGGTATGAGAAGAGGTCATTCAAGGAGTAGTTATTGAAGGATAGGGGGACTTTAGTCACTTTTCATTTGGGGATAAGGAAGGAGTTCTTCATGCCTTTTTTTAGATGTACAGGATACAAAGATGCCACGGGTCACATTTGAAATGAGAATTAAGAACATGTTTCTTGTTATTTCTTTCTAGTTTGTCATGTTGTTTTCAATGGACCCTAGTTGTGTTAGACTAAAGAGGAAATGGATGATTTCAATGCCTGTGTTCCACCTCCCACAATCATCCCATGCATGAGTGCTTTACATTTTATTGCAGTGCCACCTCTAGAAAAGCTTAGTACCAACTTGAGTTTAGCCAGTTCTATAATGAAGATAAACAGGGACAATGAAACTCATTATTCCATTAGTCTATGATTCTTAAAACTTCTGTAAAAACTACTTTTCTCTCCCTATCAATTGCCTCCTATAAGATACATACATCTATTGATTTCATTTCTTCTTCCTTTGGCTAATTAGACCTAACCATTTCCACCTTCATGTATCACCTAGATCCTAATTTATAACCAGTCCCCCTGGACAGATCTGTCTAGAAAATTTTTAAATGTTTGGTACCCATAATTTTCTGAATTAGTGTCTTTAACACCAAGTCTTTCCTTTTTCATTCCCTAAATTCATTGAATTTTCTGAGGTCACACTTCCGATTTCCATTGACTTTCAGTATTGTTATCCAAGGTCTGCAGAGAATTTAGACAAATGGAAAAGCATCACTACAAATGAACAGTGTTCTAGGGTCTCTGTTCTTTATATAATACTGAAAACTGCGTGATGGATTTGCAATCCCCAAGGCCTTTATCTGTCACTTCTTAATAGAATCGCTACATTGCTTCCATATGTTCAGTCATTATACTTCATCTGTTTCATTTTGGCCTTTCTCCATGTTCTGTAACTGAGGATCCAGTGACTTGCTAATGGAATGTCAGGAACCTCACTGAAAATTGTCATGTTGTGTACTAAGTCCCTCTTTGTTTGGGATTATGCAATCTCTACTAAAAAAAATCACTCTGCTGAGTAGAAAAATATTTCCCTTTTTTCTTGTTTTACTTTTCTTGTCTAGGTCATAGAGACATTTCTTCAGTCAATTTCTTCATTTCAGTCCAAGTTATGTGTGTGTGTGTGTGTGTGTGTGTAGCATCCAATGACTGGAATCATCATTGGCATCAAGTGCACATGAAGTTCTTATAACCTCTTCCACCCTGTAGTAGGTTCAGTAGTGCCCCTCAAAGTGCATGTCTACCTGGAACCTCAGATTATGATCTTATTTGGAAATTGGGTTATTGCCCATGTAAATCACATAAAATCAAGATGAGATCATACTAGATTAGGGTAGGACCTAAATCCAATACCATTGTCCTAATAAGAGACACAAAAGGTCAAAGCCACAGAGCAAAGGGTGTTAAGAAAATTTAGGCTGAGATTAGAATGACGTGTCTGTAAGTCAAGGAAACCAAGGGTTGCCTACAATGGTCAGAAACTAGGAGAGAAGTATGAGAAGACATGTCTCTGCAAGTCTCCAGAAAGAAGCCACCTTTCTGACACCTTGATTTCAGATGCCTGGCTTCCTGAACTGGGAAATAACACATTTCTGTTCTCTGAAGCCACTCAGTTTGTCATCATTTGTTATGAAAACTACAAGAAACTGGTATTCAGTACTTCTCTGTATCTCCTCTCCATCCTTGTTGATCACATTTGTCAAGCATCTCTGCCCATTTTCTCACTTTATTTCTATTCTGAGTGTTTCTGACATATTATCCCCACATTAAAAACCATATTTAAAAATAGGAGCAAAGGAGCCCATTTTAGAAAGGATGAGGAGTCTGGATATGCAAGAAGGTTAAGACATGAGAGATACCTGTGCATGAGAAAGCAGTGCTGTGCAAAAGCAGAAGTCACAAGCTCATGTTATAATTTAGGTAATATGTTTTGAAACATTTTGCAAAGAGCAAAATGACACATACATATTTTGTCATGGTTATTATTGGTCTAGAATGTTCTATTAGAGACTGCCAAGAGCTAGATTCTTTCTAATCACAAGCACAACACATTTATTTCAAAGCATTTTTCATCAGTGATGTAAGCTTTCACAAGAAATCATGCAATACTCTTACGTAAGGCACTTAAATACAAATGAGATGACCATTGCCAGATAACCTATCAATGGTTCTAGCATTAATAGCTTACTGTTTGTGGACAAGTGATCAATCACCAAACTTGTGCCTTAATCTGAAAAATAAGATACAAACATCAGTCATTGGAGGTGGTTGCTCTGAGGGTAGAGAAGTAGATCCTGAGCTAGAAAGTGGAACACAACAGAAATGGACTGAAGTTGCTTTGTACTCTAAATCTGAATAACTTCACATGACCTCATTTCCTCAGTCTTTTAGGAACAAATGTCACTGCCTGTTCCTTTTCTTCCTAGAGAACACAGAAGAGTTTCTGAGAATCCTTATGGAGTCTTTACTGATACCCCGATAGCCTGTCATCCTGAGTACAGCAACTTAATCTGATGGTCCTTTATATGATTGTTCTTTGTAGCTGATCCCATAGGTACCATGAGCAGTACTTTTATCTCTCTCTGGGCTGGACTACTACAAACTAGCCATTTTCTTCCATTAATTGACTTTCTTTTTTGTAAATATTTATTTATTTGAAAGGTAGAGTTACAGAGAGGCAGAGGTAGATAGAAAGAAAGAGAGAGAGGTCTTCCATCTAGTGGTTCATTTCCCCCAGATGGCTGCAATGGCTGGAGCTATGCCAATCCAAAGCCAGGAGCCTGGAGCTTCTTCTGGGTCTCCCCCATTGGGTGCAGGGGCCCAAGAACTTGAGCCATTTCCCATTGCTTTCCCAGGCCATAGTAGAGAGCTGGATTGGAAGTGGAGTAGCCAGCACTTGAACCTGTGCCCATATGCAGTTGGAGGCTTTACCTGCTACACCACAGCACAGGCCCCCATTAATTGTTTTTCATATTTCTGTTTTTCTCACATTTAAAAATGATAAATGAATTCAACTTTGCTGTTATCACTGTACTGTTCTTATTCACCATACTGTCCATGTCTGAAAAGACTGTTTAGGTGTTTTTATGAAATATTGTCATTAGTTTCTGTTTTCAGATATTCTTCATTTGACCTGGCTTTTTTTAAGATTTTATTTATTTGAGAGGTAGAGTTACAGAAAATGAGAGGTAGAGACAGAGAGAAAGGTCTTCCATCTGCTGGTTCATGCCCCAAATGGCCACAACAACCGAGCTGAGCCAATCCTAAGTCAGGAGCCAGGAGCTTCTTCCAGGTCTCCCATGTGGGTGCAGGGGCCCTAGTGCTTGGGTCATCCTCTATCACTTTCCCAGGCCACAGCAGAGAGCTGGATGGGAAGAGGAGAAGCCGGAACTAGAACTGGTGCCCATATGGCATGCCAGTGCTGCAGGTGGAAGATTAACCATAGTGCTGGCCACTGGCCTGGCTTTTAATAGATACTTGACATTCAAGAGGCTCTAGGCTTTATTCTGCAGACCTCCAAATTGTTGTAATTTTTCTCTTTTTCAGAATTTGTAACTGATGTCTAAATGAAATCTCTGCAATCAAATGAAAATTCATTCTTCATAACATATTATAAAAATTGGAGGTGATAAATCAACTTTGCATATTTGTTTAACTGCATTGTGAAACTTGGGAATTCCTGAGTGTATAGACTTCCTTTCCTCTTTACCATTTAACTAATTCTATCAATTCAACTTCTTGATAAAAACTCCCAGTAAGAGCCTCCCTAAAATTTAATAGTAATTAACCTCAGAGGGACCAGTATGCCTAGTCTTTACAAATAGAAACTTTAAAATGCGCTTTTTCTATCACTCTCCTACAAAAAAGAGGTCTTTCACATTTCAAATATTGGTTTTTGCTGCTTCTACACATGGTAAATTAATTTGGCTTTTATAATGAGGTGGAATGTTTCAAATCTAAATTAACACCTTTGGCTTTACTTTGTGAGAAGACCTACTCATTACTCTCTAGCAACTTAATGGCTACGCTATTCTATGAACCAAAATAGTTTAATGTAATCTGACATTTATGACTTCCACATAATATCAACTGCTATGGTTTGAAAAAAGGTTTCTATTCAGAAAAAATCTCAAACTAATAAGCATGCACCCAATATTAAAATCGGGTCAGAGATCCTTTTCACTTTCATTACATATAATTTATGCCACTTGGATATAGTTTAATAAGGTCGTAAAAATGCCAGTTGTGGTATCTCATAATACTTTTTATAAACTGGTTTTACAGTCTCTCCTTTGTTCCAAAGTTCAAAGTGACAATTGAAATGCACAGGTTGCTTTGGGGTTCTTGAAGTTTCTCCTGGAAAAACTGAATGGTTAATATATAAATTACACATATATGCATATGATCCATAGCATTTATGAAAAGTGATATAGTGTTTTCCTACAGATAGGTAAAATATGCTGGATATTTAAGATATATTTAGAAATATAAAAACTGTTTTTAAAAATCTTGGTAATTACTAAAAGACACTCCTTATTCTAGGTGCATTTGATGCTTTGGGATTAAAAGGGGGAGAAGACAGAATTCAAGAAAAGGCTATATTTTATGATATTCCTCTGGTCCTACCCTTTTGTTAAGATGAAATGAAACTTCTGAACACTTATTCCTCTCTTGGTCTGCATCAAACAATACTCAGAGGTGCTCTTACAATAGTGGCATTGTCCGTCTCCCATGACTTCACTCACTGACCACTGCCTTACTTCCTGGCTGAGGTAAATAGGCTTTGCAAGCCCTTCCCTTAAGTCATTTCAGAGGAGATAAATTAAATAATGATTGCAATGTAATATTGTGATAGTGCTAAAATATTTCCTTCAAGTTTCAACTTTGAGCACAAGTTTCCAATAATATATAATTTTTCATTTGCTAGCTCAAACTTTTGGTTTTATTAAATTCTACAGCTGCACTCAGTATTTATGCATTTGCTGACCAACCATGATATATTATAATAATGCAGAACTAAAACTTTCATATAAGAATACAAAAGTTTCAAAAATCACTTTTGAATCAAACATTGATATTCAACACAATTTGCTTAAACATCAATTGATCAAAAGCATGAGAAAGTGTTTCAGTTTGTGAGCCAGAATGAAAGTTAGTATACACTCAGCTTGCCACATATTTCTGAAGTCTTGCACAGATTTATGTCTGAGTTAAGAAAATTATTCAAAGGCTAGTGTCATGGTACAGTGGGTTAAGTCACCGCATTCCATGTTGGAGGGCTAGTTCGAGTCCTGGGTGCTCTGTTTCCAAACCAGCTTCCTGATAATGTGCTTGGGAAGGCAGTGGAAGATGACCCAAGCACTAGGGTCCCTGCTACTCATGGGGGAGACCAAGATGGAGTTTCTTGGCCCAGACCTGGTTGTTGTAGCCAGTTGGAATCTCTCTCTCTCTCCATTTCTCTCTCATCTCCTTACTCACTCTCTGTCACTATGCCTTTCAAATAAATAAAGTTATTCAGAAAGGCAGTGTAAGAGGTTCCTTTTCAGTGCTCAACACACTTACAAGGTTTTAGTTAAATTGGTACTTGATGAATATGGAGTTATTTCCTAGAAACATGTATCTCATTATGGTAACAAGGATAATAAAACAGCACAGCATTTACATTACTTTTGTCAGGGAGAAAAACGCAATAGTTCTAATCAGAAGCTGGGCTCTGGTCAGCTCTTATACTTACCAACTGCGGGATCTTGGTCATGCTATTCAGGCTCTTAGAGTGTCTATCATCCCATCTCTGACATAGGAGAAATTACAGCATTCTGTAAGAGAAATACAAATAAGATACAATGAAAGCTAGACTACATATTATAAAAATAATGCATCCTCATAATTAGAGTGAAATGCATATTATATATGAAGCAGTGAGTCTGGTTCACACCTGTTTTCTACAGGATTCAATAAAGACCCTGGCTTCTGAATGCTGAAGATTTTACTTATTGAATATATTCATGCTTTTATCATTAGGCCTTAAGCATTTGAAGGCGTAGCTAATTTCTAATTTCATGCATTTGGAACTAACCAAGATTTAAGGCTCATTGGGAAGAAAACTTGACTTTGGATAGAGGCGTAACAATAGAGAACACTGGTTCCAGGGCAGGATCGAGGTTACAAAAATCTATTACAACTGGGTAGATTTAAAACAAGAACTGATGTTTCCATTGGTCCTGTTATGCTGAACACAGTGTCTTCTTCAGCCCCTGGTCATGTGCCTGAGTGTGGATTTAAGACACAGTCCTGATTTTGTGGCAGGCCTGGTCTTAAACCTGAAGGGCAGGAATACACTCCCCCCAATTTCATATAAACCTTCCGTCGGGAAGGCCCTGTAGGTTTACAGCAGTCAACTAGTCTCCCAGTGGAGAGCGCAGAGAGAAGCCTAGTAAATTTTCATGGGGAACACTTTGTGATTTATTAGGTGAAACCAATACCGATAGTTATATGGAATATATAATATGTACTAAATATAAACCATTTGTGCTTGCACATACTATGATTGAGAGGGAAGTTTCGCTTGATCCTTAAGAAACAGCTTCATATCATTTCATATATGGCTTTCTTCTTTCTTTGTAAAATGATCTCCATGTTTGAAATCAGCATGGTACTCAATGTTTTAGTTTTTATTCTCATTCTTCTCTTCTGTTCTTCCCTTCCTCCCTCCAACCATCCTCTAACTGGCTCTGAGTGCCACTTAATTCCACTCTATTGATTTCTCATCATAGCATCAGGATATACAGTCCACCATTACTACCATGCTAAGATGCCAGGCAACCTCAGGATGGCCTCCAGAAGTTATATCTAATGGCAAAAGTCTCATTATCAGGACTGAAATATAGAAAATCATCAGAAGCCCTCTATCATAATATTTTTCATCTTTCTGAAAAGTCAAAGCATATACAACACTCCAAGAGGAAAAATCATTAGGTGGGTATGGTACGTACTACATGGGAGGAGTTATTGTGAAGACCGAATGGCAGGATGGTAGCAAAGTGAAGTCCATGGCCCACCCAGGATCCCGAGGGTCTACTTCTCAAGAAGGAAATGACAATATATAATTAGTGACCACTGAAATAAACTTAGACTGCTTTCCATCAGGTTTTGGTGTTTGTTTCTACTGCATCATAAGTAGGAGACTCCAAAGACTTAGTGTTTTGATATGAAAACTGAAGAGCCTGATCAGGAATTTCCAAGTCCTGTGTTAGAGGAATTTAGTTCTTAGTCTTTCTGTTTGTCTGTTTGGTTCATTCCTATATTCGTTCAGAAGTTCTAACATGAAGACACGTTGAGAGCTTAGACAGGACATCAAATGCTGCAATCCTGGTTTCCCTCAAACTCCAAATGCCACAAAAATATAAGACAATTTTGAAGGAGAAGCACAAGACGCATCTCAGAAATCAGAAATTGACAAAATATGTTATTTCCTGTGTGCCACCCTGATTTTTATGGCTTCTAGGCTCTGTTGGAGAACCTCATAAGAGTCTAAGATTTGAAAGGAAAAGAAAAGGGGCTTGACAAAGAGCCTACAGAATTAGAAGACTGAGGAAAGGATTGAGATTAGAAATAAGGGACAGTCACGAGGAAACTTGTTGGCAAAAATTAATCCATTTATGGCTTGGAGAACAAAATAGCATAATTTAAATACATGGGTGCCAGCTGGTACCTGGGCCTGACAATTAACCTCTCTGAGACCTAATGTCTTTATCTGTAACCTGGAGCAGTAGCTTATAAAGTACCATTAGATGATGCATACAAGGCACCAAGGAGAGCAGTTAGTTCTGAATAAATTCTCAATAATTTGTAATCAGTGTTATCACTAAGAGGTGAACTGTGTGTATTTCTTACATAGTTCAGGGAAGAACCAGCTTCAACAACCATACCCTCTTTCTCCCCACTCAAAATTCCTTTTTCCAGCCATCCAAATTCCTTAAAATTAATTGAGAAAATATTTACCCCTTGTATATTTCAAAACTCATGCTTAGAATACTAAGTTGTCTCTGAAATCTTGAGCCCTGATAGAAGTTCTGACGCCCAAGCATTTTCAGTTATTATGGACTTGGCTGTCTTGTGATATTCTTTTTAAAATGGGGGAAATGGCCAAAACCTAATTATCATGGGAAAATGACATAGACAACTAATCTAATCTGTTTTTTCTCTACAAGAAATATTGACATAAAGTCCAATCTTGCATAAGATAAATCTCTGTTTTTAATAGATTTCTAACTGTTTGAAGTCAAACAAAAAGCAGGCAGAAATAAAAGGCATTATCTAATGTATCTTAGTTTTTGAATTTGTAAGTAATCCTGAGTAAATATTTACACAATGCTCCAGAAAAAGAGATTGATAGAACTTCTCAGATGAGTATCCTTTAAAGATAATGAAACATTTATTTGTATCTGTTGGTACAATGGCTTACTGAGAAAAAAACACTTTATTCAAATACTTATAAAGCGATGCTTTGCTTATGGTCCACCATAGGAAGTTTCATGCCATTAATATTTGGATGGGCACTGAGAGAACTTCAGTGACAATCTCATGAAATTAGAGCATCTCTCGTCAAGTGAAAGAATGCTAAGCAATTTTTGTATTTATTAAGTCATAACAGATAATCCATCTTTAATAGAATTATCTCATATACTTTAACACTAAATTACTAACATAGTCATGCCTAATGGATAGAAATTAGCTACGCCTTCAAATGCTTAAGGCCTAATGATAAAAGTGACAGAGGATCTGCAAAGTTTTCCAACAACTTCCTCCTCTACCTATCTACACAGGGCACCCTCCCCTTAATAGGTGGAGATACTTCCTTTTCCCTTTGCAGCTGAGCTGGACTTGATCAATACAGGGCAGCAAAGTCACTGCCACTTCTAGATCTACATATTAACAGGCCTGGTAACTTTCAGTTATTCCATTTGGAAATTTTCCATCTTATAAGAAGTGTGTACATTTTAATGAATAATGAGAAATTATGTGGAGAGAGGCCAAGTGAAGAAAAACTGAAGCACCCACACTGGTAACCAAAACCAAAGTTCCATTTATATTACTGAGGGATATTGGCTGTTCCAGGTTCGATGAGTTCCCCAATGCATGCAGCAACCTGACTGGCCTCAGTCAATACCACATAGAACAGAAAAATCAATCAGCTCAGCTCAAACCTTCTAAAGAAATAGACTTTACAAAGTTGTTTTGAACACTAATTTTTGAATTTTTTGTATAGCAGATACCAGAATATAACTCACTATCAGGACAAGAGCTTGGAGCATAGAAATTCTTGAAATTTTGCTTAGTAAATTGCATAGTCTTAAGTGTGGTGATCTTAGCAATATCAAATATGTGGAACTAATGGTTATTTTCCAGAGGAAGAATTCTTTTATTGAGTTATGACAGCCTTCTTCTCAACATGACTTGAAGTATTAGCCACGCCCCTAACTTTTGCAAGAGCAATTTCTTATGACTGCAGCAGCAGGTCTAGTTTCCCTCAGTTAAATTTAAAAATGTATAAACAGCAATATTTTCCACTACTGCACATCCAAATGCTATCATACAAACAATTAGGCTGAAGAAACAATATCTTCCAGCAGATTTATTGAAGTAGCTTGTCAAAGATCTCAAGTCACCCAGAGAAGCAGGGTTATCACTGTAACAACGCTAAGCATTCTATGAAGCACATACTACTCAGAATGTTTATTCATTAGAAAAAATAAGAACATGCTATCCAATCAGATGAGAGGTAATTGGGAACCTGACTAGGGTTATGATGAAGGGGGGAAAAAGGGAAGGATTTGAAAAGGCTGAATATGTGGAGAGTGAAAGATTTAGAGAAATGAACAAAAATGGATGAAATGAATGTGGTCCAACATATTGCTTTCTGTCTTTCAGGGATATCAGCAGGGATTTAGCAAACTATCTTTTGTTGACACAAAAATTCTTTAAAGTTAATTCCACTGTAAACTTCTGTGTCCTACAACCACATGGAAGTAGAAAGCAGAAGAATGATTACCAGAGGCTGGGGAGGGTTGCAGGGGGCAAAGCGGCTAGGGAGCGATTGGATACAACATTACATATACATAAGAGGGAGAAGTTCTGATGTTCTATTGCACAGAAAAATGATTATAGTTGATAATCCAAGACTATTTCAAAATGTTCATGGAAATGGAATTTAAAAGTGTTTATTGCAGTATAAAAATTTTTGAAATCCATGCATGGTTTCTTCATAATACACATTTTCCATAAACTCTTGGAAAATCCCTTGTATACATGAATTTTGAAATATTTTACACAAAAATAAACTTGCCTTTCAGTTCCATTTTCTATAAATTTTTGAAGTACCCTTGCAATATAATGCATGTTTCAAAAATAGCTAGAAGATTTTATTAAAAATATTTACTTACTTAACTATTTATTTGAAAAGCTGGAACACAAGAGAGAGCAACAAAGAGAGAGAGGCCTATCTGGATCACTTCTTAAATGCCTGCAACAATCAGGGGTGGGCCAGGCCAACGCTAGGAGCCAACTAACTGAGCACCAAAGGGGAAACTTGTTGAAGTAAAATGGACACTATGAGAAACAGTGACTTGATCAGCTCTTGTCCTGACGGTTGAGGTACAATGTAATACTTTATCCATTTTAGTTTTTTTTTTTTTTGTTCTAGTACCATTGGTTGAACTCTGTAATTAACACACAATTATTCTTAGTGTTTAAATTTTAACTGAAAAGTGATCCCTGTTAGGAATTTGGAAAACATTACACTGAGTGAAATAAGCCAATCCCAAAGGGACAAATACCACTTGTTCTCCTTGATAGGTGACAACTAACTGAGCACCAAAAAGGAAACCTGTTAAAGTGAAATTTTATACATTTAAAAAAATTTATTTAATTATTTGACAGGCAGAGCAGAGAGAGAGAGAGAGAGAGAGAGAGAGATCATCCATACACTGATTCACTTCCCAAAAGACCACAATGACTGGAGCTGGGCCAATCTGAAACCAATATCCAGGAGTTTCTTCCAGGTCTCCCACATGGGTGCAGGGGTTCAAACACTTGGGTCATCTTTCACTGCTTTCCAAGGCCATAGCAGAGATTGGATTGAAAGTTGAGCCTCTGGGACTTGAATGGGTGCTCTTATGGGATACTGGTGCCACAGAAGCAGGTTTAACCTTCTAAGCCACAGCACCTGCCACTGCTTCTTGGGCTTTCAGCATCATTGACCTCTTTCTTGAAGAATGTTTTCAATTGTCTACTATTATGGACTGAATTCTTCTGCCACTCCTCCGATCCTAATACATATGTTGAAGTCCTAATCTAATCCCCAGTGTGATGGTATTTGTAGATAGAGCCTTTGGAAGATACTTAGGGCTAGAGTAGGTCATAGGAGTTTCACTTCAGGAACCAGTACCCTTATAAGAAAAGACACCGGACGGTATGGGGGGGAAGCCATTGTAATCCATAAGTTGTACTTTGGAAATTTATATGCATTAAATAAAAGTTAAAAAAAAAAAAAGAAAAGACACCAAAGACCTTACTATTCCTCTCTCTATACTCAAAGAAGAGGTCGCAGAGCATACATTGAGATGGGACCTTTCTACAGGTCAAAAGAACAGGTCACAGAATGAAATCTACTTTGCCAGCACCTTGATCTTGGCTTTCCCAGTCCCCAGACCTGTGACAAAACACATTTCTGTTGTTTAAGTCACACAGTCTATAATGCTTTTTAATGTCAGCCCAAGCTAACTAATACAGCTATTTATTTACAACACCCTCCTACATTTCTGGTTCTATTTTCTCAGGCTATTTTGGGACACCTCAGTTTTCAATATTAAAGAAATTTAAGGTTCTATTCTTAAACTTTTTATCATTCTGATCTTTTTAGAAGATTTCATCCTCTACCATGTTTTGTTGTGTGTGTGTGTGTGTGTGTGTGTGTGTGTGTGTGTGATATTTGTATAAAGTCTCCTAGAATGTGCAAATACAACCCAGGAACTACCATCTATATAGAATACTGAGGTCATGTAAAGTGGTGGTCTTATTCATATGATGAGTTCTCCCCAACTTATATAGTCAAATTGGCTTTTTCCCCTGAGATCTACCCATATACCTTGTCAATAGTCACCACTTGTTATTCAATAGGCATCTAATATTAAATACAGCAAGGACAGTACTCATAATCTCCCTTTCTGTCTGGCATGTGAGATATCATTAAATTACTTCATGCATACAGTTGGTCACACTGGAAATCCATGGTTGTCTATTATATTCACCCCTCCCAAATCAATCCTTCACCCTTGTCCCATGCAAATCTTTGTGGCTTACTATAGTAAAAATTGATTTATTGTTTATACAGCTCTCCACTATAAATCTGATAGCTCTCAGAACAGTGGCTCAGGATCTGACACTCCTTACACACTGAGCACCTGTGATGTTTACCATGTGTTGTCTAGGAACGTCCAAGGAATATTTTTAAAAAAGATTTATTTATTTATTTTGAAATTTATAATTATGGAGAGAGAGAGGGAGAGAGGGACAGAACGGGAGAGGGGGAGGGAGGGAGGGGGAGAGATATAGAGAGATATATATAGAGAGATAGAATCTTCCATTCACTGACTCACTTTGTAGATGGCCATAACCTTCAGCACCGGGCCAGGCTGAAGCCAGGAGGCAGAAACTTCATTTGTGTATCACGTGGGCAGCAGAGGCCTAAACACTTGGACCATCTTCCACTGCTTTTCTCAGGCCATTAGCAAGGAGCTGGATCATAAGTGGAGTAGGTGGGATATGAACTGGTGTCCACATGGAATGCCAGCATTGCAGGCAGCAGCTTTATCCACTATGTCATAACGCCAGCCCTAATATGGAGATTGTCATGCCATCAATCTGAAACTGTTGTGCAAGAACATTTCTATAAATATATTTCACCACTCATAACTCAGTCAAATGACCCAATGTAAATTTAAAGAAAGCTGAAAAGTGTATTTTAGTGCTTTAGAAACATGGATATTGGTTATTATGAGCTTTCTCTTCTATAACAGGTCTTATTAGCTGTGTCACTGAAATAAAATATTTTGTCTCATTATTTCTCCATTGCAAACAACTTAAAACTTTCTCACAATCTGAAATTTTGTAATAACTTCATAACTATGTTCTCTTTGCTAATTATTACTCCCCAAACCCATTATTGTCCCAGGAGATCAATAATCTTGTACATGAATATACATTTATCAATCCCTTGCTTTCACTTAAATATTTTGCTGCTTGTGTGTTCCCTTAGAGAACACAAAAGCTCTTAAGAAGGTCTTAGAGGTCACACATGATCTGTTTGTGAATTACTTCAGGCACCTTGCCACTCTGGCCCTTGATAACTACTATCAACATCAAGGTTGCCCCTGTATAGGGTCATTGAGTCAGCTTTTCCCTCCTTTGAATGTTCTTTTTTCTTATTCTTGGCCTTAGCTTCTTATTCATTCTCCAAGGCTGAGTTTAAATGTTACTCTCTCAGGGATATTATCTTCTTCAACTGTCCCTACCCCCATATTCCAACAAAATAATAGGATTCTTGTTATTTACCTTTTATGAGATCCGTTGCTGTTACAAATTAAGATAATATTTGCCTTTAATCTGTCTACCTCACTAGGAATAATCACCATAGAGACATGAAATTCATCTCATACCAATGTTACCAGCATGTAGCATAGAACCTGCCACTTAATAGCAATGGAGTGTTGGAATTCATTCCCACTGGCTCACAATAGATGAATATTAGATTCCTAGGGACCTTGAAAACTAGTACAGGGAACCACACTACGGCATACAACTGGAAGTAAATCCAGGGTAGACTACAAAACTGACACCTAAATACACATTTTCAGGCCTTCAATCTGTGAAAACCATCCTCTAAAAGTAATGGAAACACGTGATCCCACAGATGTGCAAAACCCAGTGTAAGAACACAAGTATGAAAAGGCAAGGGACACAACAATACTTTAGTATCAGACTATGAAGAAAGGGAAATTGATGAAATGCCTGGCAAAGAATTCACAAGAGGCGTAGGTAATTGGGTGCAGTGAAGCCACCATTTGGGAAAGCTGCATCCCATACAGAAGCCCCTGGTTTCAAGTTAAACCTCTTCCTCCAATCTAGATTCCAGCTAATGTGTACTCTGGAATGCAGCAGGTGATAATTCTTAAAAAGTATTTATTTATTTGAAAGGCAGAGTTACAAAGGGAGAGATACAAAAAGAGGTATATTCCAAATGCTGGTTCACTCTCCCTAGGGCCATGACAGCCAGGGCTGGGCTGGGCTGAAGCTAGGAGCCAGGAGTTTCATCTGGGTCTGCCACTTGGGTGACAAGGTCCCAAACACCTGGATCATCTGCTGCTGCTTTCCTCACGCCATTACCTGGGAGCTGGATCAGAAATGGAGCAGCCAGAACAATTACAGCAACCCATATGGGATGCCAGCATTGCAGGCAGTGGCTTTACCAACTACAACCCACTGCAGGTGATACATCAAGTACTAGGGTCCATGCTACCCATATGGGAGACTTGGATAAAATTCCTGGCCCCTGGTTTGCTTGGTCCTGGTTGTTATAGAGATTTTATAATTGAACTCTCTTTTTTTCTCTCTCTCTTCCTATTGCTCTTTCAAATAAATGAAAACAAAAAAATACATTCTAAAAATAATTCATAAGAATTAATATGAGGTTTTTCAATGAAAAATTCAGCAAACAAATGATATTGAAAAAGAAGCAATTAAGAAGTCAATAAGTCAAAAGTTACAGTTCAATTATTAATGACAGATTAGATAAAGCAGAAAAAAGAACATCTTATCTTGAAGATAGGTCTTTTAAAATATCTAAGTCAGAAAAAATAAAAGAAAAACTAGAAAGAACAAAAACTGTCTAGGATTCTGGCATGCCAACCAAAAAACCAATATTCAATTTTTGGGAATGAGGAAAAAGAGCAGTTTAGAAAAATGTTCAATTAAATAATAGCTAAAAAAATCCTATTGTAGAGAGATATGGACATCCAAATAAAGAAAGCCTGTAGGTCCACACATTGATATGATCAGAAAAGAACATCACTATGACATTTTGTAGTCAGAATCTTAAAAGTACAACACAAAAATAGAATTTTTCAATTTGCAAGAGAAAAGTGATACGTTACTATTAAAGGAAGTCTCAGGACAAACCCACCACCAGAATCTTATTTAATGGAGAAAGTTGGGAGCATGTCCACCAAGATCTGGACCCAGACAAGTATACCCACTCTCATTATTACTATTCATTATATTCATTATAGTCTTGGAAATATTAGCCAGAACTATTAGACAAGAAAAAGGAATCAAAGGAATACAAATTTGTAAAGAGGAAGTCAAACAATCCCTATTTGCAGATGACATGATTCTATATTTAGAGGATCCATAAGACTCCATTAAGAGACTATTGGAACTCATAAAAGAGTTTGATGAAGTGACAGGATATAAAATTAGCATATAACAATCAATAACCTTTGTATACACAGACAATGCCATGGCTGAGAAAGAACTTCTAAAACCAATCCCATTCAGAACAGTTATGAAAAATAATTAAATACATTGGAATAAATTAACCAAGAATATAAAAGGTCTCTACTTTGAAAATTTTAAAACATTAAAGAAAGAAATAGAAGAGACAAAAAATGGAAAAATCTCCCATTTTTATGGATTGGAAGAATCAATATCATCAAAATGTCCATACTACTAAGAACAATTTACAGATTCAATGCAATTCCAATCAAAATATCAAGGACATGCTTCTCAGATCTAGAAAAAACAATGCTCAAATTCATATGGAAACACAAGATAGCTAAAGCAATCTTATACAAACATTTTCCAATTTAAAAAGACTGATGAATAGATTAAAAAACAACAAGATCCAACTATATGCAGCAAGCCTTGAAGAAATTCAGTTCACCATTAAAGCCACACATTAAGTGAAAGTGAAATTATGGGGACAGTTATTCCATGCAAATAGAAACCAAAGGCAGGTAGGAGTAGCTATACTTATATCACACAAAATAGACAAAAACAATTGTCAAGAGTCAAAGTCGCTATATAATGATCAAGGGATTGATTAAATAAGAATATATGACTGGATTGGCGCTGTGGCTCAGTGGGTTAGCGCCCTGGCCTGAAGCGCTGGCATCCCATATGGGCGCCTGTTCGAGACCTGGCTGCTCCACTTCCAATCCAGCTCTCTGCTCTGGCCTGGGAAAGCAGTGGAAGATGGCCCAAGTCCTTGGGCTACTGCATCCACACGGGAGACCCAGAAGAAGCTCCTGGCTCCTGGCTTCAGATTGGCGCAGCTAGGGCTGTTGCAGCCATTTGGGGAGTGAACCAGCGATGGAAGACCTCTCTCTCTCTCTCTCTGCCTCTGCTCTCTCTGTGTAACTCTGACTTTCAAATAAATAATCTTTTAAAAAAAGAATATATTGCAAATGTAAATGCATCTAATTCCAAAACACTCAGTTTTGGAAAAGCAAAAGTTATAAAAGTGAGAAATACAAGTGAGCATTTGGTGTAGCAGTTGAGATGCTGCTTAGAACACCCACAACCCATATTGGAATCTCTGGTTCAACTGTTAGTTTCTCTAGTTTTCGTCCAGCTTCTTGCTAATGCGTACCCTGGGAAGCAGTAGTTGATGGTTCCATTACTTGGGTCCCTTCCACAAATATGGGGTACCTGGATTTGGTTCTGGACTCCTGGTTTTGGCATGGCCCAGGACTGGATGTTGTAGGAATTTGGTAAGTGAGCCAGTGGAGAGAAGATCTCTGTTTGTTTGCCTCTCTGGCTTATACTCTTGTCTCTTTCAAATAAAAGGAAAGTAAATAAATAAGAATTAAAATAAAAGGAGATTCCAATATAATAATATAGGAGACTTATCAATGGAAACATCATTCAGACAGAATATCATCATCATCAACAACAGAACTTAATCTACAATATAGATCAAATGGACCTAATAGATGTTTATAGAAAATTATATAGCAAATTCTTTCATCAGCACATGGTATATTCTTTTTTTTTTTTTCAAAAAAACATGATTTATTTATTTATTTATTTATTTAAGAGGTAGAGTTAGAGATAATGAGAAGGAGAGACAGAGAGAAAGGTCCTCCTTCCATTGGTCCACTCCCTAAATATCTGCAATGGCCGGAGATGTGTTGATCCAAAGCCAGGAGCCAGGTGTTTCTTCCTGGTCTCCCATGTGGGTGCAAAGACCCAAGCACTTGGGACACCTTCCACTGCTTTCCCAGGCCACATCAGAGACCTGAACTGGAAGAGGAGCAGCTGGGACTAGAACCAGCACCCATATGGGATGCCGGTGCCGCAGGCTGAGGATTTACCTGCTGCGCCACGGCACTGGGATATTCTTTAGGGAAGACCATATACCAGGTGAAAAGGAAATTTTAATAAATACAATAGAACTGAAATCATCTCATGTATCTTTTCTGACTACAATGGAATACAACTGAAAATTATTCAAAGAAACCCTATAAATTACACAAATGCATGGAGAGTAAATAACATACTCTTGAATAAACAATGGGTAATGACCAAATCAAATGAGAGTATTTAAAAATTTTTGAAACCAGTGACAACAGAAACAGAATATTTCAAAAACTTATAGGATATAGCAAAATCAGCAATAAGAGGAAAGTTTATATCAATAAGCACTTGCAGCAAAAAAAGTAATGATATCATATACATAACATAATAGTACATCTCAAGGACTTAGAAAAACAAAAATGAACTGAACTCAAAATTAGTAGAAGGAAAGAAATAATAAAAATTAGAAAAGAAATAAATAAATTGGTAATAAAAGACATAAAGGGAAATGAAATTTAAGAGTTGGTTCTTTGAAGAGATAAAGAAAATTGATAAATAATTAGCCTAAGAAAAAGGAGACATTATAACTGATATTAAAGAAATACAAATAGTTAGGAACTATGATAAACAAGTGTATGCCAACATCCGGTCAGTGGCTCTTGTATACGCATGTGATCCAGAGCTTCCAGTGGAGGGAAATATGTGCAATCCCCACTGACTTTGAAACCGGCTGAGAAGTGGCTGGGCCTCTACATGGGACTGTGAGGTGATCCCAGCTTCCCAGGATCAATATGCCCAGTTGACCTGGCTCGGGTGATATCTGACTCTCTGTTGACTAGACAGGCTGACAGGGCAGTGGCCAACCTCTGCAATCCAGAAAGTGGGAGCCTTGTGTACTGAGACTGTGGAGACCCAGTGATTGCATAGAGGGTGCAGGGTATAGCTGGGTCTCTGGGCAATCACTGGGTACAACTCCACATGCTTGGAACTTCTTGGTTGCCTGTGGGAGGTCTTTGCAATGGGATCTATGCTCACAGTAAGGACTGCACAGATCATTTGTGTGGTTCATATGGTGTATGGATGAGGCTGCTCTACTTCCTATCCAGCTCCCTGCTATGGCCTGGGACATCAGTAGAAAACGGCCCAAGTCCTTGGGCCCCTGCACTCATGTGGGAGATCTGGAAGAAGCTCCTGGCTCCTGGCTTTTAGCTTCGGATCAGTGCAGCTGTGGCTGCTGCGGCCAATTGGGAAGTGAACCAGCAGGTGGAAGACTGCTCTCTCTCTCTTTCTCTTTCTGCCTCTCCTTCTCTCTCTGTGTAACTCTGACTTTCAAATAAATAAATAAATCTTTAAAAAATAAATAAAAGATCAGATTGGACAAATGGATTAAAAAACAAGACCCATCCATTTGCTATGTACACCAAACATATCTCAGCAACATAGATAAATGCAGGCGGAAAGTAAAAATATGAAAAAAGTTATACATGCTAATGGAAACCAAAAATACTAGGTGTTGCCATCCTAATATCAAATAGACTTTAACACAAAACCTGAGACCCCAAATAGCTAAAGCAATCTCATACAAAAAACAAGTGGGAGGCATCACAGTACCTGATTTCAACACATACTACAGAGCAGTTATAATCAAACAGCTTTGTACTGTCAAAAAAAAAAAAAAAAACACACAACAGATGCATAGACCAACAGGATAGAATAGAAACTACAGAAATCAATCTACACACCTACAACCAACTTTTCTTTCATAAAGGAGCTAAAATCAATCCCTGGAGCAAGGAAAATCTCTTCAACAAATGGTGCTGGGAAAACTGATTATATGTGAGCAGAAGTATGAAGAAAGACCCTTTCCTTGCACCTTACACAAAAATCCACTCAAAATGGATCAAAGACCTAAATTTACAACCTGATACCATCAGCTATTAGAAAGTGTTGGGGAAACTCTGCAAGTTATTAGCATAGTCAAAGTCTTCTTGGAAAGGACCCCAGAAGAACAGGCAATCAAAGCCAACATTGACAAATGGGATTATATTCAGCTGAGAAGCTTCTGCACTGCAATAGAAACACTCAACAAAGTGAAGATGCAACTGCTGGAATGGGAGGAAATATTTGCCAAGTATGCAACTGATAAAGGGTTAACATCCAGAATCTCTAAACAGTTTAAGAAATTCCACATCAATGAACCAAACAATCCTGTTATGAAATCAGCAAAGGACTTGAACAGGCATTTTTTTTTAATTTGACAGGTAGAGTTATAGACAGTGAGAGAGAGAGACAGAAAGAAAGGTCTTCCTTCTGCTGGTTCACTCCCCAAATGGCTGCTACGGCTGGTGCTGCGCTGATCCAAAGCCAGGAGCCAGGTGCATCTTCCTGATCTCCCATGCAGGCACAGGGGCCCAACACTTGGGCCATCCTCCACTGCTCTCCAGGGCCACAGCAGAGAGCTGGACTGGAAGAGGGTCAGCCAGGACTAGAACCCGGCACCCATATCGGATGCCGGAGCCACAGGCAGAGGATTAACCAAGTGAGTCACAGCGCTGGCCCCCAAACAGGCATTTTTTCGAGAGAGGGAATTCAAATGGCCAAAAAACACTTGATAAAATGCTCAGAATCACTAGCCATCAGGGAATTGCAAATCAAAACCATGATGAGTTTTTACCTCACCCCAGTTAGAGTGGCTTTCATACAGAAATCAAGAAGCAACAAATGCTCACCAGGACAAGGAGGAGAAATGTATCCTAATCCACTGTTGGCTGGAAATGTGAACTGGTGCAGCCACTGTGGAAGACAGAATGGAGTTACTTCAGAAATCTAAATATAGACCTATCATATGATGCAGCCATCCCACTCCTGGGAATTAACTCAAACCAAACTAAATCAGCATATGAAAGAGGTATCTGTACCCCCATGTGTATTGCAGCACGATTCATGATAGCTAAGATATGAAATCCAGCCAGATGTACATCGACTGTTGACTTGATAAAGAAATTATGGTATATATAGTACTACTTAGCAAGGAAGGAAGGAAGGAAGGAAGGAAGGAAGGAAGGAAGGAAGGGAGGAAGGAAGGAAGGGAGGAAGGGAGGAAGGAGGAAAGGAAAGAAGGAAAAAGATGGATACAATTGGAAATCATTATACTTAGTGAAATAAGTCAGTCAGAAAAAAGTCTCTGATCCAGCGTAACTAATAGAGTACTTAAAATGTAATATATTGGAGTAAAATGGAAATTTTGAGATTCAATGATTGTTTACTGCTCTTGTCTCTTCCATTGAGGAAGAGTGTTTATTTGTCCTTCAAACTATGACTCTTCTGTTGAGGAACAGTGCCTTTTTTTCTTCATACTATTTGATAAACTCTTTTACTTACTGTAGGGTTAATTTTATGATTATTAAGTAAACTGAAAGTAGATATTTGTAAAAATTAACAGTGAGAGGGGGAGAGGGAGGAGGAAGAAGTGTTGTACTGTAGGCAGGAGAGATAGTAGGGTGGGAAATATCACTATGTTTCTGAATCCGTATATATGAAATACATGAAAATTGTATAGCTTCAATAAATTTTTTTTTTCTTTTTTTTTTTTTTTTGACAGGCAGAGCAGACAGTGAGAGAGAGAGAGAGACAGAGAGAAAGGTCTTCCTTTTGCCTTGGTTCACCCTCCAATGGCCGCCGCGGCTGGCGTGCTGTGGCCGCGCACCGCACTGATCCGAAGGCAGGAGCCAGGTGCTTCTCCTGGTCTCCCATGCGGGTGCAGAGCCCAAGCACTTGGGCCATCCTCCACTGCACTCCCTGGCCACAGCAGAGAGCTGGGCTGGAAGAGGGGCAACGGGGACAGAATCCGGTGCCCCGACCGGGACTAGAACCCGGTGTGCCAGTGCTGCAAAGTGGAGGATTAGCCTATTGAGCCGCGGTGCCGGCCAGCTTCAATAAAGTTTTTTAATATAAATAAATTAATTAAAAATTCATAAACTCATATTGCAAGAAAAAGGGTTCCAAATAGCCAAGCAATCATGTACAAGTATAACAAAATTTACGGCATCTCAATAGCAGATTTAAAGACATACTACAGAAAATTTTTTAAAAAACAGTTTTTAACTCTACCGTTTGAGGTAAGTCAGCTTGAGCATGTCCCGAATTGCACATCTCTTCCCTCTCTTATTCCCACTCTTGTATTTAACAGTGATCACTTTTCAGTTAAGTTTCAGCACTTAAGAAGAATTGTGTATTGATTACAGTATTCAACCAAAAGTATTAAGTAGAACAAACAAACAAAAATACTAAGAGGGATAACATATCAAGTTGCTCATCAACAGTCAGGGTGAGGGCTGATCAAGTCACCATTTCTCCTAGTGTTCATTTCACTTTAACAGGTTTCCTTTTGGGTGCTCAGTTAGTTGTCACCTATCAAGGAGAACAAGTGGTATTTGTCCCTTTGGGATTGGCTTATTACACTCAGCGTAATGTTTTCCAAATTCTTAACAGGGATCACTTTTCAGTTAAAATTTAAACACCTAAGAATAATTGTGTGTTAATTACAGAGTTCAACCAATGATACTAGAACAAAAAAATACTAAAATGGATAAAGTATTACATTGTACATCAACCGTCAGGACAAGGGCTGATCAAGTCACTGTTTCTCATAGTGTCCATTTCACTTCAACAAGTTTCCCCCTTGGTGCTCAGTTAGTAGTTGCCGATCAGGGAGAACATATGATATTTGTCCCTTTGGGGGAGAGATGTGCAATTCGGGACATGCTCAAGCTGACTTACCTCAAACCGTAGAGTTAGAAACATACCAGGGGATTCCAATTCAATCCCATCAAGGTGGCATGTACCAATGCCATCTCTCTAGTCCCAGTGATCAATTTCTGTTCACAATTGATCATAATGATAGGACTAAGAACCAAAGGGATCACAGAAACAAGAATAGTGTCTGCAAATACTAGCTTATAGAATCAAAAAGGGAGAGAACGATCCAACATGGGAAGTGAGATACACAGCAGACCCAAAGAATGGCAAATGTCCTAAACAACACTCTGGCCTCAGAATCAGCCCTTAAGGCATGCGGATCGTGCTGAAAAGCCCATGAGAGTATTTCAGGCGTGGAAAGCCAAGACACTCTGGGGAAAAAAAAAAAAAAAAAAAAAAAAAAAAAAAAAAAAAAAAAAAAAAAACCTAAATGAAAGATCTCTGCGAGTGAGATCCCAGCGGAAAGAATGGGTCATCAAAGAAGGAGGTACCTTTCTCTGAAGGGAGGAGAGAACTTCCACTTTGACCATGGCCTTGTCTAAATATGATCAGAGTCAGTGAACTCAAGGGGCTTCCATAGCCTTGGCAGCTCATGACAAGAGCCTAGGGTGATTACTGAGGCCATAAACAAGAGTATCAATTTGTTAAGTCAACAACAGGAGTCACTGTGCACTTACTCCTCATGTAGGATCTTTGTCCTTAGTGTGCTGTACATTGAGATTTAATGCTATAACTAGTACTCAAACAGTATTTTTCACTTTATGTTTCTGTGTGGGAGCAAACTGTTGAAATCTTTACTTAATGTATGTTAAACTGATCTTCTGTATATAAAGAGAATCGAAAATGAATCTTGATGTGAATGGAAGGGGAGAGGGAGTGGGAAAGGGGAGGGTTGCGGGTGGGAGGGACGTTATGGGAGGGAAGCCATTGTAATCCATAAGCTGTACTTTGGAAATTTATATTCATTAAATAAAATTTGAAAGAAAAAAAAAAGTTTGTAGAAAATGGAATAAAAGAATGAATTGAAAAAAAAACAGTTTTATAGAAATTTGCATAAATATAGAAACTTATAACAATAGAATCATATACCAATAGAACATAATAGAAACCCCAGAAATAAATCCACACATCTACAGTCAACCTATTTTTGACAACCTAAAAAACTCCCTCGAGAAAGGACAGTCTTTTCTATAAATGGTTCTTTAAAAACTGGATGCAAAAGTTTAAAACAAAGTCCTCACCTTTTCCCCGATTTAAGAATTAACTCTAGCTGAATCAAATATCTAAGTGCAAGACCTGAAATTAAGAAACTGCTACATGAAACCATATTGAAACATTCCAAGTTATTGGCATGGCAAATCTATTTTAACTAAGATCCAAAAGCATAGTCAATAAGAGCAAAAATAGACAAATAGGATTTATCAAACTAAGAAACTCTTGAACAGAAAGAGAAACAATCAATAAAGTGAAGAGACACCCAATAGAGTGGGAGAAAATATTTGCAGGTTATGTATTTGATAAAAGATCAATATCCAGAATACATTAAGAACTAAAAAAATTGAATAACAACAAAATAAATCATTTAGTTAGGAAATGGGAAAAGGATCTGAATAGCCATTTTTCAAAAGAAGAAATACTCATGACCAACAAATGCATGAAAAAATATAGTTTTACTAGTAATGGGGAAAGCTAAATAAAAACCACATTAAGGTATCAACTCACTATAATTAGAATGGTTATGATCAAAAACATACACACACAAAAACATCTGCTAGTGAGGCTGTGGAGAAATGGGAACCCTATTAAACTGTTAGTGTGAATACAAATTAGAACAGCCATTATGGGAAACAGTACGGAGGATCCCCCAAAACTAAAAATATATCTGCCATGTGACCCTGCAATCTCACTTCTAGGAATAAATCTAAAAAAAAAATCACATCAGCGTATGAAAGAGATATCTGCATTCTTGTGTGTATTGCAGAAGTATTCATGATAGCAAAAATATGGAATCAACCTAGATGCCAATCTATGCAAGAAAAGATAAAAACAATATGGTACATAGACTATAGAATATTATTTAGTCATAAGAAAGAATGAAATCCTAGTATCTGCAACAAGATGGATGGAATTGGAGATCATTATGCTGAACGCAATAAGCAAAGAAAGACAAATACCATATATTTTATCTCATTGGTAGAAGACTATATATACATAAATGTAATAGGTGGGTGGCATATTATTTGGTATATAAATATTTATAAACATTGATTTCAGTGAATTATACTCTTACATAATAACATACCCTTATTTACTAATGTTATGTATTAAAAATCCACTTCTGCTTTCTTTGTGTTTGCATTTTCCTGGAATAGATTTAATATATGAACCTTCTAAATCTTTTTATTAGAATGCACCTCTTATACATAGCATACAGTTGGGTTTGCTGTCTGACCCATTGTGAAAACCATTTTATCTTAAGAAAGGTTCATTTTAAAAAATTAAACTATGAAAAAATAACTAAATATATTTTTTAAAGGTTGGGTGGGTGTGTGGTCCATCAGGATAAGTCCCTGCTTGGGATGATAGCATCTCATATTAGAAGGCTGGAATTGAGTCTTGCCTCTAATTCCAATGCAGCTTCTTCCTGTTAATCTAGCAAGGAGGGCCAGTTGATGGCTCAGGTACCTGATTTCCTGACACCTATTGTGGAGATCATGATGTAATTCCTGGTCCCAGACTTTGGCCTGGCCCAGCCATAGTTGTTGTAAGCATTTGAGGGGTGAAGACTTGTCTCTAAGTCATCCTCATTCTGTGATTAATGGTGCAGGGACTTAGAAAACCTGCAACTGGCATTTGTACATATAACAACGCTTCTTTTTCAGGAGTCTCTCAAATTTTCGGGAAAACAACAACAAGCAAACTGGCATTTTCACAGTTAAGTTCACAAAGCTTCAGAATAACTTATTATATGCTCATAGGACATTCACAAACCCTCAATAACATGGTCTTTGTGATTCAGATTGTAAGCAATGCCCTGTGTGGTCCAATTTTCTGACAGAAGCAATGAACCACATTAGCATAGAAGGAAGTCAACTTTTATGGTGTTGGGCTGTAGGGTTTATCCTGTGCCAGCATCTGCTGGGTGTATCTGTTCAGGCTAAGCTTGGTCCTGCTGGGTTTAGTTATCCATTCTGATCAGTGAGTTTTGGCCCAGGACATATCCCTGGATGTCCTCTCCAGGGAAGACCATGACCATTTATCCAGGTCAGACTGGGGTAAGGTCCTCAATGTGCTCCTCTGGAACCCTCCTTTGGGGTGTTGGCCAGTCTTTGGGGGATATCCTTCCCAGTCTCAGTGGCTGACAGCAAGCTAGGCATATTTGATGTGCTAAAATTCAATCTAGGGTCTGACCTGAAAGGACTAAAGGCAAAAAATAGCAACATAAGTTCTAGGATGGGTAGTTATCACAGCACTGAAATTTCTGACTTTTTCCTTGTGAAAGAATGGCTTCAGAGAAATACTGTTAAAGCTAAATTTATAAATAAAAGCTAACAAAATTTTAACATAAATTATGACCAAATAGTATATGAATAGCATTTATGAAAATATAAAAATCTAGGTTATGTATAATGTAGGGAATAGATTATAAAAATAGTTCTATAATGATTTTTACTTTGCATTTTATTATTTTTGCTATTTTTAAATTGAAAGTAAAGATAAAAGTTCCATGGAAAATCTTAAATACCCAGGAAAGAGTTTATAATAAAATAGTTCAAGATCCTACTAAAGCAGAAACTAAGAGAAGTTGGTCTTCTAGCTGTGTGGGAAAATGTTTTGCTCTTCTGTAACTTAGAGATATGCTGGTAAAAACACCTAACTCTTGATGCATATTTGGCACAAATATATTAAATGTGTCATTTATAGTTTGTTTATGGACATAGATTTGATTATCCTCTAGTGTATGGATGGTATGTCAAAAATCATTCCTACTGCTATAGTTTCCCATGATAATGTTGGGACAGAAAAGCTGTACTATTTTCAACCTACATTCAGGCTTCAAAAAGAGAATGAGAGTGCTCTTAAATCATAGGAGGAATGTGTTGTCCCTGGAGGGAGCCAGATCCCCCTTTCTTTGTCCAATTTTTTTACCCTCCCTCATGAATAGGAAGGAACTTTCTAGTCTATTTGAGCAGTTGAAATGGAACAGAATCATCATATTAATTGGTTATAATGTACCAGGTTTTATCATAATTAAATTTCATATAACCACCTTTTATTTCATCCATACAGTGATTCTTCACAATACGGTATTATTTGGTATATTTTACAGATGATCTTTTAAAGCTCAGAGAGGCTAAATAATTTTCTGAAGGTCACCCAGCTGGATATAAACAGGTTTTTCTGCCTATATGATGTATGCTTTTTTTTTCCTCCATACATATCATGCTGCAAGCTAGAAGGTCTTTCACACTAGAGATCACAAAAAGATTTTCAAGCACTCCAGGATAAAGCTTCTGTTGATGTGTTAGAGGCTACATATAGTAACTATTTCTGTTGTTGTTCTAGAAAATCCACTGGCCTTGGAGAAAGTAGAAATTGCTGGAGGCCGGTGCTGTGGCTCAATAGGCTAATCCTCTGCCTTTTGGCGCTGGCACACCGGGTTCTAGTCCCAGTCGGGGCGCCGGATTCTGTCCCGGTTGCCCCTCTTCCAGGCCAGCCCTCTGCTATGGCCAGGGAGTGCAGTGGAGGATGGCCCAAGTGCTTGGGCCCTGCACCCGCATGGGAGACCAGGAGAAGCACCTGGCTCCTGCCATCGGATCAGCGCGGTGCGCCGGCAGCAGCGCGCCGGCCGCGGTAGCCATTGGAGGGTGAACCAAGGGCAAAAGGAAGACCTTTCTCTCTGTCTCTCTCTCTCTCTCTCACTGTCCACTCTGCCTATCAAACAAAAAAAAATAAAGAAAGAAAGAAATTGCTGGAGAGCTGCTTCAGTGGTGCTGTTCACTGTCTTCCCACTGTCACAGTAAAATAAGATGGTATCTTCTCTTCATCAGGTGGTAATACCCACTGTGTGTGTGGAGTGGAGTGGAGTGTGGAGGGAGTTCTGGGTGACAATGACATTTAGTGCAGATAAAATCTCAGTGCTCACCTTGCATGGACTTTGCCATTTCTTTCTTTCTTTCTTTCTTTCTTTCTTTCTTTCTTTCTTTCTTTCTTTCTTTCTTTCTTTCTTTCTTTCTTTCTTTCTTTCTTTCTTTCTTTCTTTCTTTCTTTCTTTCTTTCTTTCTTTCTTTCTTTCTTTCTTTCTTTCTTTCTTTCTTTCTTTCCTTCCTTCCTTCCTTCCTTCCTTCCTTCCTTCCTTCCTTCCTTCTTTCTTTCTTTCTTTCTTTCTTTCTTTCTTTCTTTCTTTCTTTCTTTCTTTCTTTCTTTCTTTCTTTCTTTCTTTTAAGATTTATTTATTTGGAAGGCAGAGTTACAGAGGCAAGGCAGAGGCAGAGGCAGAGAGAGATCCTCCATCTGCTGGTTTCCTCTCCAAATGGTTGCAATGGCTGGAGCTGGGCTGATCTGAAGCCAGGAGCCAGGAACTTCTTGTGGGTCTTCCACGTGGGTGCGGGGGCCCAAGAACTTGGGCCATTTTCCAGTGCTTTCCCAGGCCATAGCAGAGAGCTGGACTGGAAGTAGAGCAGCCGGGTGTGTATGTTCATAAGAGATGCCGGCACTGCAGGCAGAAACTTTACCTCCTACACGACATTGCCAGCCCCGGACTTTGCCATTTCTAATGATAACCAGGACATTTTCACTTGTTCACTTTCATTTCTTTTTATGACACCATACATTCAGCTGGTAAGGAGCCATTGTCTGCTACCAGTTGATGAATAGATAGCCTTTATTCAATCACAACAACTACATCCAAGGTCCCAGAGACTGAAAACATGAACATACTCCTTTCAACCCTTGAGGAAAAGAGAAACGAGTGAGGCAGGGAAGAAATATGACACTGGCTTTTGGCAACCACTTGCCATCTTCAAGAAATAGAGACTGGCTTAGGAGGCCAGATATGAACTCTGTGTGAATTTCTAAGCACACAGGGATGCTAATACATCACCTATTTCACACATTCAAAGCTCCAGAGATTCAGCTATTGACTATGATGCAGATGTGGCCCTGTTTGTCTGGAAAATGTGACTGGAAAACATCCAGAGTGAGACCAACACCATAACCATGAGATGAGGTTTGCAGCTGGCACCCAAATTTGAGATTTGATGATGAACATAAGACCACATCATTGATGAATGCTGCTGAGAGGAGTAACCTGCCCCAAATATTGGTTTCTGCTGTCTGAGATTTGATGAGGAACACTGTTTCCTGAGAGGAAATGTTCAGATTGAGTCTCATACCTATAAATAACCATACAAAGTCCAGTTTACATAACATCTTTAAACTATCAGTTTTATTCCTAAGCACACAGCTGTATCTCCCTATAAACTGGCCCCTAAAACCTTAACATCACTCACTGTCATAAATTTCTTGTTGTAATATGGACCCCCAAACCTAAAACTTGCTGGGTTTGAACCTGGCCTCCCTTCCTCCATCATGACAGGAGCACCATATCATGGAGACATTACTATCACTGTCCAGTGCTCCAGATGGTGCCCTAGGAAGACAGCACTGCCAGCCATATTGCAAGTGAGACTAAATTGTGTAAACTTGGGCAAGTTAATCATCTACCTAGATCTCAGTTTCCTCATTTGTCAGTACAGCTTGAGCTAGATGATAAAGTTCTTTTGGGTATAATTTACTATAATTCTTTCATATAAATAAGGTTTATGTTGAAACCTGTGGACTTCCTCAAGGGAGGGGTACTGAGAGTACAAAATTTGACTTAACCTGTAAGTGCAAATGTTTTTCCAGGTTTGCCATGCAAACCAAAAGATCCTTGAGGTTTACAGTGAGTTAACACCATGCTAGAGAGGTAAGCTGTAAATTACTTGGTTGGCCAAAATCAACTGTAGGTCAGTTATTTCAAGACTTGCTCAATTTTAGTGTTTGAAAAACATCAACACTTCCATTATGTTGTAAGCATTGATGGGAGGGAACTAAAGCACAGTGGATGTTCTAAAAGGGTCAGGCTTGGGAGGTAGCAAAGAACTCAGTGAGCTGTCACACAGAGGGTGTTTTAATAAAGAAGGTAAAACAAGGTCTTTGAAAGAGAAGTGTTGATTGCAAAGCATGTATAAAAGAATTTTAAAAAGAAAGCAGGCCCTATGTAGCTAAATGATTAGTGATGTTATTTGAGAACTAGAAACTTCAAGACTGGCATGAAGAACTTTATTCATGTTAATCTATTCATCAGTTAGCTGTATTTAGAAGTCATTTTAAATACATTTTGGATGGACTGTGAGAAATTTACACAGAAAAACTGCTACTGTGACTTTGCCAATAAATTGTGTATTTCACCATGTGCTAATGATTTTTTTTCCAAAAAAGAATACACTGTGACCTCAATAAACTTTTATATGTCAAAATAATGAAACAGAACCTTATTTTCTGGTGCCAACTTTCTATAAAATCACTCTTTAAAAAATATTAATCTCACTGCAGCATGTAGAATTTTACACATAGCTTCAGAATAGGTCTGGCACTACACATCTATATAAAGTGAAAATACTTGGAATAGATTCAAGATTCAAATGCAAATGTTTATATCTGTACTTTGATTTCTTCTTATTTTTTAAAATGTATACAATATATCCTTACTACTGTATCATAGAACACAATCACATCTCAGATAACATCACTTGGCTGATATGGCTCCTTCATTACGTTTCCACAGTGGACATTTTTATGAATCTGTGATGCAAAAAACAACAAACACATATATGATTCCTTTTGTTCAGTCAGTTATTGTAAGACTAAACAATAGCAAAGGTTAGTAGCACTGCGCATTCAAAAATGTGAATGTCAACTTTCAGACTGCTTAATTTGTTGTCAGCATAGTGTCTTTGTTAAGAGATAAGAGGTAAGGCTGCTTGGGTTCAAGTCCCAGTTTTGCCTAGATTAGCTGTGACCTTGAGTATCCTACAAAGGCAATTAAAGAAGTTCTTAGGAAAGAAAATTAAAAGTTTTGTTTGATTCAAAATTTTGAAATCCATCTAGTTTTTTATAGCATTCATTTTTCATAAAATTTTGAAAATCCCTCCATATGAACAGATTTCAAAAAGATTTTGCTCCTAAAGAAACTTATCTTTTAATTCCATTTTGCACAAACTTTTTTGAAGTATTCTCTTATTTAACCAACTTGCGGCTAGATTTTATTTATTTCCACAACAGGATTTTTTTTTTAAATTTTTATTTAGTAAATATAAATTTCCAAAGTACAGTTTATGGATTACAATGGCTTCCTCCCCCATAATTTCCCTCCCACTCACACCCCTCCAATCTCCCGCTCCCTCTCTCATTCCATTCACATCAAGATTCATTTTCAATTATTTTTATATACAGAAGATCAATTCAGTATATATTAAGTAAAGATTTCATCAGTTTGCACCCACACAGAAACACAAAGTGTAAAATACTGTTTCAGTACTAGTTATAGCATTACTTCACATTGGACAACACATTAAGGACAGATCCCACATGAGAAGTAAGTACACAGTGACTCCTGTTGCTGACTTAACAATTTGACACTCTTGTTTATGGTGTCAGTAATCTCCCTAGGCTCTAGTCATGAGTTGCCAAGGCTATGGAAGCCTTTTGAGTTTGCCGACGTCCATCTTATTCCTACAGGGTCATAGTCAAAGTGGAAGTTCTCTCCTCCCTTCAGAGAAAGGTACCTCCTTCTTAGATGGCCCCGTGCTTTCCACTGGGATCTCACGTGCAGAGATCTTTCATTTAGTTTTTTTTTTTTTTTCCAGAGTGTCTTGGCTTTCCATGCCTAAAATACTCTCATGGGCTTTTTAGCCAGATCTGCATGCCTTAAGGGCTGATTCTGAGGCCAGAGTGCTGTTTAGGACATCTGCCATTCTATGGGTCTGCTGTGTATCCCATTTCCCATGTTGGATCGTTCTCTCCCTTTTTGATTCTATCAGTTAGTTAGTATTAACAGACACTAGTCTTGTTTGTGTGATCCCTTTGGCTCTTAGACCTATCAGTGTGATCACTTGTGAACTGAAATTGATCACTTGGACTAGTGAGATGGCATTGGTACATGCCACCTTGATGGGATTGTATTGGAATCCCTTGGCACATTTCTAACTCCACCGTTTGGGGCAAGTCCGATTGAGCATGTCCCAAATTGTAATCTTCTCCCTCTCTTATTCCCACTCTTATATTTAACAGGGATCACTTTTTAGTTAAATTTAAACACCTAAGAATAATGGTGTGTTAATTACAGAGTTCAACCAATAGTACTAGAAAAAAAAAAAAACCTAAAAGGGATAAAGTATTACATTGTACATCAACAGTCAGGACAAGGGCTGATCAAGTCATTGTTTCTCATAGTGTCCATTTCATTTCAACAGGTTTCCCCTTTGGTGCTCAGTTATTTGTTGTCGATCAGGGAGAACATATGATATTTGTCCCTTTGGGACTGGCTTAATTCACACAGCATAATATTTTCCAGATTCCTCCATCTTGTTGCAAATGACCGGATTTCATAGTTTTTGACTGCTGTATAGTATTCTATAGAGTACATGTCCCATAATTTCTTTATCCAGTCTACTGTTGATGGGCATTTGGGTTGGTTTCAGGTCTTAGCTATTGTGAATTGAGCTGCAATAGAAATTAATGCACAGACAGCTTTTTTGTTTGCCCATTTAATTTCCTTTAGGTAAAGTCCAAGGAGTGGTATGGCTGGGTTGAATGGTAGGGTTATATTCAGGTTTCTGAGGAATCTCCAGACTGAGTTCCATAGTGGCTTAACCAATTTGCATTCCCACCAACAGTGGGTAGGTGTCCCTTTTTCCCCACATCCTCGCTAGCATCTATTGTTGGTAGATTTCTGAATGTGAGCCATTCTAACTGGGGTGAGGTGAAACCTCATTGTGGTTTTGATTTGCATTTCCCTGATTGCTAGTGATCTTGAACATTTTTTCATGTGTCTGTTGGCCATTTGGATTTCCTCTTTTGAAAAATGTTTATTGAGGTCCTTGGCCCATCTCTTAAGTGGGTTGTTTGTTTTGATGTTGTGGAGTTTCTTGATTTCTTTGTAGATTCTGGTTATCAACCCTTTATCTGTTGCATAGTTTGCAAATATTTTTTCCCATTATGTCGGTTGCCTCTGCAGTTTCCTGACTGTTTCTTTTGCAGTACAGAAACTTCTCAATTTGATGCAATCCCAATAGCTAAAGCAATCTTGTACAACAAAATCTAAGCCGGAGGCATCACAATACCAGATTTCTGGACATACTACAGGGTAGTTGTAATCAAAACAGCATGGTACTGGTACAGACACAGATGGATAGACCAATGGAACAGAATGGAAACACCAGAAATCAACCCAAACATCTACAGCCAACTTATATTTGATCAAGGATCCAAAATCAATCCCTGGAGCAAGGACAGTCTATTCAATAAATGGTGCTGGGAAAACTGGATTTCCAATTTCCTTACACCAAAATTCACTCAACATGAATTAAAGACTTAAATCTATGACCCGACACCATCAAATTATTAGAAAACATTGGAGAAACCCTGCAAGATATAGGTACAGGCAATGACTTCTTGGAAAACACCCCAGAAGCACAGGCAGTCAAAGCCAAAATAAACATTTGGGATTGCATCAAATTGAGAAGAATCTACAAAGAAATCAAGAAACTCCACAACATCAAAACAAACAACCCACTTAAGAGATGGGCCAAGGACCTCAATAGACATTTTTAAAAGAGGAAATCCAAATTGCACAACAGGATTAAAAACAATCATGTCACAGGTTTCTAGAAAATATTATTTGTTAAGTATTTTAGACAATACCCTAACCAACAGATGGTATAAGTTCTTGTGGTAGTTATTGTCTTCAGATGTACGTAAAATGCTCCTGAGAGAAAAAGAAAACCTTCATTCTACAGGGGGAGAAAAAGACCAAGTTGGAAGAAAAGAAGAATACAGTTACATACATTTAATGAATATGCAAATAATTTTACTGCAAATAATTTAAAAGCTCTCTGGTCAGGATTTTCTAAACAATAATTTTAGGTAATGAATATTTTAAGACAAGCGAAAATAGGAAATTGACATCTGTGGGAATGGTTGAACAAGAACCTCCAAAGAACTGCTCCAAAATGGAAGAAAGGAACACGTTGATAGAAACCAAGAGAATATAGGCTGGTTTTGTGCATGGTAGGCAAAGCTGCAGCCTGTGACACTGGCATCCCAGATGAATACTGGTTTGAGTCCAGATTGCTCCACTTCTGATCCAGCTCCCTACTAATGTCCTGGGAAAAGCAGCAGAAGATGCCCAAGTGTTTGCACTCCTGCCACTCATGTGGGAGCCCTGGATGAAGCTCCTGGCTTCAGCCTGGCCCAGCCCTGGCCATTGCAGGCAGTTAGAGTGTAAACCAGCAGCAAGAGGGTAAACTGTCTCTCTTCCTCTCTCTCTGTAACTTTAACTTTCAAATAAATAAATAAATCTTTTTTTAAAAAGACGTTATCAGAATCAATTTTTTCAATATTTTAGATATTATCTAAAAGTTTGTAAAAATCCATGCAATTTGTTTCAAGAAACAGCTGAAGATTGGGTTAAAATGTAAGGATTTGTGACATTTAAACTTGCCCTATCCTGTCACCCTCTCCCAAACTCTGTAATAGTCTTGTAAACCAGCAGTTCTATCAATGTGGTATCTTTAAGAAACAGCAGTGTTGCAGCTACTGAAAGGGTGTTGAGAAAATGGGCTTGGAGCACCCCGGAAACACCAACCTCAGAAAACTATCACTATTTAATCTGTCTGGTCATTCCCTGGAAACTCCTACTCAAAGGGCTTGTGATTACTCTGTAAATGGCCTTTTCTCTGGTAACACTGGTCAAAAAACAATCAGCTACAGTTGTTTAAAATCACATTGACTTGATGCAGTGATACGAGTTAGAGCAAACAAAAAGCTGAGCAAGAAACTTATAAGAAAAATATGGGGAGTGTTTTCCACAGGAGACTTTGATCAGATCTGACTATTCTTGAGAAACTAGAAGTCTTATGTGCATAGGACTGTGCACATTCTCATAAAAAATCTGAGAAAGTCCTAAGCACTCATGAGTGTTTCTCTCATCTAAGGTGCCACATAGGCGGTAGGAGGAAGCCCAAGCACAATTGCAATGCACTTGCCAGAGTGCTGAAGATGTTTCCCCAAAACACACATAGAACTCTTTACCAAAGACTGGAAGACTAATTTATTCCAGGCATATAAGGAAATACAAGTCCAATCTTTAAATGACTGTAACCTATTCAAGTGGAGACCTCATTGGCTACACATGAAAATGAATTCAGACTTTACAGAATTAATCCTGGTAAGTTTTTAGATAAACAAACAGCAGCAACAACAATAGCAGTAGGAAAAAAAATTTATAAATTGTTTTTAGATATGTTCAAGAACCAAAGGAAAGCATGACAACTAGGAGAACATATAAGAATGATATCTCATCAACTAGAGAATAGCAATAACCAAAATAAAAACAAACCAAGTAGAAAATTGGCAACTAGAAGGAACAATAATTCAAATGAAAAAAATCTTAAGAGGATCTAAAAAGCAGATGGGAGGTAGCAGAGAAGAATCGATGATTTCAAAGGCAGGTTCATTGAGATTATTAATGTTAAGTAACAAAAAATGAATAAAAATGAACAGAGCCTATGGTGAGCCATGGCATGCCATCTGTTAGACACTGTCAAGCATACTAAACACATAACAGGAATCTCAAATAGAAAAAGAGACAAAGGAGAAAATAACTATTTGATGAAATAGTGACTGAAATAACTCAAAATTTGATAACAAAAATTAATCTACAAGTCCAAAAAGCTCCAGAAGTTTAATACAAGATAAATTTAAAGAGCTCCACCCACATATACATCATAATAAAACTATTAAAAGAAAAAGACAAAGAGAATTTCTTGAAAACAGTAAGAGAGAAGAAACTCATGATGTGTATAGAAGCCTCGATAAGATTAACAGGCAATTTTTTAGCAATAACAATGGAGGCTAGAGTACAGTGGGGTCACATATTCAAAGTGCTGGAAGAAAGACTGACAACCAAGAATTTTATCTCCAGAAAAGAGTATCTTTTAAAAAATAAAGGAGAAAATAATACATCCAAGATGAACACAAACCAACAAAAAACATTGCCTTGAATATCTTATCCTCCTTACCTCATTCTTCAATGTGTAGTCTAATCTTTCACTTAATGAAATTAGAGAAAGAAGGGAAAACTAAATATAAAGCAAGAGGAATGAAGGAAATTATAAAGAGTTGGAAAAAAGAATAAAGATAAAGAATTAAAATTAGAGAGATTCCAAGATGGCAGATTAGGGAACAACACACTGTGCTAGGTTTGAGGATCAACAATAAAAAAAAGAAAGTGTAAGAAGTGCACTGTTAGAGGATAATGGGAGAGAAAACCACACTGGAAATTCTACGAGAGGAAGAGGAACACCGTGGACCTGTGTGGAGGGTGCGGACACACAGTACAAACATGAACACAAGGCTCAACTGTAGCAGCAAAGAGCCAGAGCAGGTGGCACCTGGGAGACAGAGATGAGACCAGACTGCAGAAACACAGGGTGATAGAGCCAGAGGAGGGAGCATGGTGTGAGAAACACATGGTGATAGAGCCAGAGGAGGGAGCATGGTGTGAGAAACACATGGTGATACAGAAACACATGGTGATACAGCCAGAGAAGGGAGTATGGTGTGAGTCTGGACTGGAGCCATGGGGGCTAGCAGTTTCTAGCAGTTACCTGAGGACCCAATAGAAGTAGAGGGGGCATGTTGATCTCACCCCAACTTCCATACAACAGAGCGTGGTACCCAAATGAGAAAGGGTGGGCTCCATTTTGGATTTGGGTGGGAGCTATGGAAGACTTTGTGTACATGCACAGTGACTGGCTGAGATAGGACGCCACCTTCTTGGCAGAATCGGTAGCAGTGGCAAAGAGAAAGCAACATTTGGCCAGTGGCTCTTGTGTATGTGTGTGATCCAGAGATTCTAGAGGAGGGAAAAATACATAGTTCTCACTGACTTTGAGCTTGACTGAGAGGTGTCTGGGCAACCACATATGATGGGAAGGTGCCCACAGCTTCCCAAGATCAAGACCCCTAAGCAGAGTTATCTCAGGGAACATCTGCCTGTCTGTTGACTGGACAGGCTGGCAGGGCAGATCTGCACCCAGCAACTGTGGGAGCCTTGTGTGTTGAGACTGTGGGGACTTGGTGGTTACATGAGAAGTTTTAGGGTGTAGCTAGGTCTCTGGACAATCATGGGGTGCAACTCCACACATTCAGATCTTGGTTGCCTAGAGCAGGAAATTGTGGCAGGAACTGTGCTCACAAGAGGACTGTGCAGATCATTGATGCAGACCATAACGTGGTGTAGAATACACTTGGGGCTAATACAGGGGCACTGAGATCTACCACACCCAAATTGGGAGTTACCCTGGATACTCAACCCACCCTGGAGCACTGACCAGAACTCCCTGGCCACACCCATCACAACCTCTTGGTATTCACTGAAAGTGCAGATATTCCTTTAAGTCACAGAGGCATAGCTCAAAGATAAACACCATCAGAAGAAAAAAACAAAAATCAACTCCATAAATATCTAAAAACAAATGTAGAAATCAAAAAACAAGAATAAGGTAGGCAACATGCCCCCCAAAGGAACACAATAACATTCAAATTTTAGAATATGAAGATGAAGAGATAGAGGGAATGTCAGAAACAGAACTCAAAAAAATGAATCATAGGATTACTCAAAAGCAATCAGAAGCAAATTCATGAACTAAAGAAAACCATACATGATGTGAAAGAAAAGTTTTTCAAAAAAATATGAAATTTTAAAAAGAAATCAAAGTGCAATATTAGAAATAGACTAAATAAAAATGTGGAAAGCCTTAAGAGCAGACTTGGTGAGGAAGAAGAAAGAATATCTGAGCTAGAAGACAAATCTTTGGAAATCTTTCAGTCAAACCAAAAAAAAAAAAAAGAAGAAGAAAATATAAAACTTTAAAACAGTGAAGGAGATTTATTGGTAACTATACAATGATCCAACATACAGGTATTAGGAGTTCCTGAAGGTGTGGAAAGAGAGAATGGACTAGAAGGCCTATTTAGTGAAATAAATACAGAAAATGTCACTAATTTGAAGAAAGAAAGGGACATCCAAGATCTCCACCATTACATATTGTAGTCAAATTCTCCACAGTAAAACACAAAGAGAAGATTCTAAAATGTGCATGAGAGAAACATCAGATCACTTTCAGAGGATCTCCAATTAGACTCATAGATGACTTTTCATCAGAAACCCTTTAGGCTAGAAGAGAATGGCGAATTATATTCTAAGTCTTAAGAGAGAAAAGTTGTCAACACAGAATAATATACCCTGCAAAGCTCTCATTTATGAATGAAGGTGAAGTAAAGATCTTCCATAACAAACAGAAATTGAAAGATTTTTTCACCACCCATCCAGCCTTACAAAAGATGCTTAAGGATGTGCTACACACAGAAACACAGAGAGATAGTCATCATTATGAAAGAATGTGAAGGTAGAAAATCCCTCAGTAAAAGTACAAAAATAATGCAAAGTAAACCATAGGAATATTTATGGAATAAATGGTTGTCCAGTGGTTACTTACCAATAGTCACCTTGAATATAAATGGTCTTAACTCTCCAGTTGAAAGATACAGACTGGCTGAATGGATTAAAAAACAATACCTACCCATTTGTTGCCACAAGAAACCCATCTTACCAGCAAAGATATATGTAGACTGAAAATGAAAGGATGAAAAAAAGATATTCCATGCTAATGGAAAGCAAAAAAGGCTAGGTGTTGCCATCCAAATATCAGACAAAATAGACTTTAACACTAAAATTGCTAAAGAGACAAAGAAGGGCACTATGCAATGATGAAGGTATCATTTCAACAGGAAGTTGTGACTATAATAAATGTATACACACCCATTTACAAGGCATCTGGCTATTTAAAAGAAATGTTAGTAGATCTAGAGGGAGACTTAGACTGCAATACAATAATGAGAGACTTCGAACTTTCATCAATGAACAGATCAACCTGACAGAAAATCAACAAAGAAACAACAGAGCTAGTTGATACTATGGAACAAATGGACCTAACTGATATCTACAGAACTTTTTACCCTACAGGTGCAAAATACACATTCTTCTCACCAGTTCATGGAACTTTCTCTAGGATAGCCCATATGCTACGCAATAAAGCAAATATCTGAAAATTCAAAAAAATTGAGATCATACCATGCATCTCCTCTGACCACAATGGAATGAAGCTGGAAATCAATAACTCAAGAATCTCTAGATGAAATGCAAACACATGCAGTCAGAACATGTTCTTGAATGAACAGTGGGTCATAGAAGAAATCAAAAAAGAAATCAAGAAATTTACAGGAACAAATAAAGATGACAATATATCATATCAAAATTTATAGGATATGGCAGAAGCATTGTTAAGAGGGAAGCTTACAGGCCGGCGCCGTGGCTCAATAGGCTAATCCTCCACCTTGCGGCGCCGGCACACCGGGTTCTAGTCCCGGTCGGGGCGCCGGATTCTGTCCCGGTTGCCCCTCTTCCAGGCCAGCCCTCTGCTGTGGCCAGGGAGTGCAGTGGAGGATGGCCCAGGTGCTTGGGCCCTGCACCCCATGGGAGACCAGGAAAAGCACCTGGATCCTGGCTCCTGCCATCGGATCAGCGCGGTGCACCGGCTGCAGCGGCGGCCATTGGAGGGTGAACCAACGGCAAAGGAAGACCTTTCTCTCTGTCTCTCTCTCTGTCCACTCTGCCTGTCAAAAAAAAAAAAAAAAAAAGAGGGAAGCTTACAAAATTGAAACAAAAAAAATACAAAAGATCACTGAAATGAAGAGCTGGTTTTCGAAAAAATAAATAAAATTGATACACCATTGGCCCAACTAACCAAAAAAAAAAAAAAAAAAAAAAAAGACCCAAATCAGAAAAATCAGAGATGAAAAAGGAAAAATAACAATGGATAAGTACATATGAAATAAATGGAATTCTTGTAACTTAAAGAACATTTTAAAAATAATTGAAAATTAATAGAAAATTAATGAAAGCAAAAGATCATTGTTTGAAAATATAAATAGGACTGATTAAGCTTTGGTTGAGATTGACAAAACAAAAAGAGAAAATTCAAATTATTGAAGTTACAAATTAAAGAAGAGACTTTACTACCTGTCTCATATAAGTAAAAAGAATTATAAGTATTTGCCAATGTGTTTTGTAACATGGGTAAAATAGCTAAATTTCTAGTAATATACATATGGGTGAAACTGACTCAGGAAGAAATAGAAAATCTGAAGACATATAATAAGCTAAGAGGGTGAATTAATAGTTACAAAAGTTCCCACATAGCCGGCGCCGTGGCTCAATAGGCTAATCCTCCGCCTTGCAGCACCGGCACACCGGGTTCTAGTCCCGGTCGGAGCGCTGGATTCTGTCCCGGTTGCCCCTCTTCCAGGCCAGCCCTCTGCTATGACCCAGGAGTGCAGTGGAGGATGGCCCAAGTGTTTGGGCCCTGCACCCGCATGGGAGACCAGGAAAAGCACCTGGCTCCTGCCTTCTGATCAGCGTGATGAGCTGGCCGCAGCACGCTGGCTGCAGCGGCCATTGGAGGTTGAACCAAGGGCAAAAGGAAGACCTTTCTCTCTGTCTCTCTCTCTCTCTCTCTCTCTCTCACTGTCCACTCTGCCTGTCAAAAAAAAAAAAATCCCACAAAGAGAATACTTCCACCAGTGAATTCTATCAAACGCCTAAGAATTAACATCAACATTTCACAAACTATTAAAAAGATAGAAAAGAGAATCCTTTCTAATGAATTATTAAAGACCAGTATTATCCTGAGATAAAAGCAAGATAAAGATACCACAAGAAGAAAAAAGAGAGAAACTAAAGATCAATATTATTTATGAAAAACATTCAACATAGTACTAACAATCCAAATTCAATAACATATAAATTTGTACAGCCATAACCAGTTGGGATTTATTTCAGGAATGTAATGTTATTTTAAACATTATTAATAAAATAAAATACATAACCACTACACAATGATCATCTCCGTTGTTGCAGATAATGCATTTATAAATTTCATCATCCTTTCAATATAAATACTTCCAAAACATTACAGATAGAAGCAGGCATACTCATTCTGATTATAGGTTTTCTTTTTTTTTTTTTTTTTAATCATATCATACTTAATGGTGAAAGACCAAAAACTTTTCCTCTAAGAACAGGGAAAAAGAATAAGATTCCAATTTTTGACTGTTCTATTGTATATTGTACAAAATACAAGTATCTCTTAAGAAAAGAAACAACCTGGTTTAAAAATTCTCTAAAGACTTTAACAGCTCACCAAAGACACACAGATAAAAAATATAAAAAGATGCTCTAAATCATATGTAATCCAGAAAATGCAAATTAAAATAACTAAGAGATAGCTTTACACATCTATTAGAATGGCCTAAATCCATAACACTGAAGAAAACCTTTGCTGGCGAGCAATAGGAACTCTCATTCATTACTGATGGGAAGGCAAACTGGAACAGCTACTTCAAAAGACATTTTGGCATTTTCTTACAAAACTAAACTTACAATCTAGCAATTATGCTCCTTAGAATTTACACAAAGAAGCTGAAAATGTATGTTTACACAAAACTGCATGAGGATGTTCACAGAAGATTTATTTATAACTGCCAAAACTTAGAAATGAACAAGATGTACTACAGTAGCTGAATGGATAAATGTAATACATTTAGGCAATGGAATAATATTTAACATTGAAAAGAAATAAGCTATCAAGCCATGAAAGGCATGGAGTAACCATGAAGCCAATCTGTAATGTTACTTCATGCTTCCAAGTATAGGACATGATGGAAAAAGTAAAATATTGATATAGTTAAAAGATCAGTGATTGCTCAGGTTTTGGGGGAGGAATCAATAGGCACAGCACCAAGGATGCTTAGGGTGGTGAAAACATTCTGCTTGGTGCTATAACACTAGATGTGTCATTATGTGTTTGTCCAAACTCATGGAATACACAACACCAAGCATAAATCCTACCTAACATACACTATGAACTTTAAGTGATAATGATATGTCAAATGTAGATTCACTAGTCATAATAAATGTACTTCTCTGTAGGGTATGCGTCAACATAAGGGGATACCATGCCTGTGTGGAGGCAGCAGTCACATGGAAAACCTTTGTACCTTCAACACACTTTTGTCAACCAAAACTACTCTAAAAACACAGTCCATTAAAAATACACAATGCTATTACTTTGTTATGTTCCACTCCCAGATATATATGTCCAACAGCAAAGGAAGCATATGTCCACACAAAAACTTTCCCATCAGTGTTCAGAGTGGCAATATTTCAGATAGCCAAGATATGGAAATAGGCCAAATGTCACTCACTTAGTTAATGGTGGAACAATGTGTGGATAGTTCATGCAAAAGAATATTATTCAGCCATACAAAAGTTACTGATACATGCTACAACATGGATATACTGTAAAAACATTTTTATGAGAAAGGAACCACAAGTAGTTGGCATCCTTGTCACCCATGTAGGAGACCTGGATTGGGGTTCTGGCTCATGGTTTCTGGCTTGGCCTGGCCTGCCCCAGCACTATGGGCATTTGAGGAGTGAGCCCAAATATTTGACTAAACTCATTCAGTTTATCTTTTTCTCTGTCTCTCTCTGCCTCTCAAATAAATAGATAAAAACTTTCTTGTTTCAAAAGAAAGAAAGGGGCTGGACAATAAGGCCACATCTTGTATGATTTCATTTGACTAATGTATCTGGAGTAGGCACGTCCAGACAGAAAAATGTTTAGTCAGGCATTGGTTACTGAACAGAAGCATAGTAACTGCTGCCAGGCACAGGGATCTCTTTCCAGGGTGATGAAATATTCTTAAATTAGATAGTAATGATAGTGGTACAACTCTGAATATGCTAAAAACTGAATCATATATAGATGGTCCCTAGCTTATGATGGTTCAATCTAAGATTTTTTTAAAAACAATTATTTATTTATTTGAAAGTCAGAGTTACACAGAGAGAGAAGGAGAGGCAGAGAGAGAGAGAGAGAGAGAGAGAGAGAGAGTCTTCCATCTGCTGGTTCACTCCCCAACTGGCTACAACGGCCAGAGCTGCACTGATCTGAAGCCAGGAGCCAGGAGCTTCTTCCTGGTCTCCCATGTGGGTGTAGGGGCCCAAGCACTTGGGCCATCTTCTACTGCTATTCCAGGCCATAGCTGAGAGCTGGATCAGAAGTGAAGCAGTCAGGACTCAAACTGGTGCCCATATGGAATGATGGCCCCGCAGACGGCGGCTTTACCCACTATGCCACAGTGTCAGCCCCTAAGATTTTTCAACTTTACAACGTTGTGAAAGTACTACACATGTAGTGGAAATGGGCCTTCAAATTTTTAATTTGATCTTTTCCTAGGCTAGCTATGCAGAACACAGGATACTCCTGATGCTGAACAGCAGTAGTGCACTGCAGCTCTCAGGCAGCCACGGCATCACAAGGGGGAACAGTCAGCACTCTACAGGGCACCATGTTACTGGGCTATGTTGTTCAGTAGGGCAGGTACATTAAATCCATCTTCACCTATACTAATTTCAGCTTATAATTGCATTATCAGGATGTGACCCCATCATAAGTCAAAGATCGTCTGTATTTTAAGAGGTGCTAAATCACAAATAAGAGGGGTCAGCACTGTGGTGCAGTGGATTATGCTGCTGCTGCTGATGCCAGCATCTGCTATCAGAGAGCCAGTTAGCATCCTGGCTCCTTTGCTTCTGATTCAGTTTCCTGCTAATGTGCTGGGAAAGGCAGCTGATGATGACTCACCTACCTGAGTCTCTGCCACCTACAAGGGAGACTTGGATGGAGTCATGGCTATTGTGAACATTTGGAGAGTAAACCAGCAGCTGGGGAGCGCTAACACACAGACACACACACACACACACACACACACACACCCCTCTCAAATAAATGAGGCAAATATAAATTTAAAAAGAGAATGGAAACACAAAGGAAGAAATCATTAAATTTCCCCTGGAAAATACAGCATTTGACTGACACTGAATTTGGGTTTCTAGACGACTGACCCGTCCCTGTGCAAGTGGAAGAGGGAAAGCGTGATGTGCAATGTGAGTTACAGTCATCAAGTACTGACCCTCCTTGTGTTACTCAGGTGGAGAAAAGGCCTTCACTTAACAAGGAAAACTCTCAACCTGCACCCCTGCTGAGTGCCACTAGAGTTGCACTTGTGAGAAACAGCTTGGTTACAAAGCAATGCCTTCTTCTCTGAAAATTTGCCTTTGTGACTTTCTACCAGAGGCCCATGGTGAAGACCACTGATTTATTTCTCTTTCAAGGGCATCCATAACAGCCTGTCCCCTCAATGAACTCTGTTTCCAGCTGCCCTGGTGGGTGACGGAATGTCTCTCTGGGCTATAGCTACAGGGTGATTCCTCAGGAGTACACAGTCTACATTTTAAATTAGAGTAACTGAAACAAACCATCTAAAGTCGGTGCGAATTTCTCCAACTACTTTCATGAGACACAGAAGTCTAATACAATTTATTTAATTAAAAAAGGCTTTCACTTTTATTCAATATAGACAATAGGGACACTCTGATGGAAGAAATTTCCATGCATATCTTTGGCTCCCAAAATCCAAAAGGTGTACTCTCAGTCAATGCCCCAAATGGAAGAAGCAGACGGACGATCTCTCTGTCTCTCCTTCTACCTCTATAACTCAGCCTTGCAGGTAAAAGAAATCTTTTTAAAAAATAAAACCAGAAGGTTACTTGCTATTTTTAAAAAAGATTTATTTTATTTTACTTGAAAGTCACAGTTACACAGAGAGAGGAGAGGCAGAGAGAGAGAGAGAGAGAGAGAGAGAGAAAGGTCTTCCATCTGCTAGTTCACTCCGCAGTTGGCTGCAACGGCTGGAGCTGCACTGATCCGAAGCCAGGAGCCAGGAGCTTCTTCCAGGTCTCCCAAATGGGTGCAGGGGCTCAAGGACTTGGGCCATCTTCTACTGCTTTCCCAGGCCATAGCAGAGAGCTGGTTTGGAAGTGGAGCAGCCAGGTCTCAAACCAGCGCCCATATGGGATGTTGGCACCACAGGCAGTGGCTTTACCCACCACGCCACAGGGCCGGCCCCAAGCTTACTTTCTTGATCATACATTTATAAGACATATGCTTCTCCATACTGAGTGTTAATAGTAACACCACCACCCCCACACTGGGGCCAACGTGTGCTGCAGCAGATTATGCCACTGCTTGAGATGACAACATCTCATATTTGGAATACCTGATTAAAGCCCCAGCTGCTACACTTCAGATCCAGATTCCTGCTGGTAGGACAGTATATGAGTTCTGTATAGAAAGAGCTTATTGGATGGCCAGGGAGGAAAAAACTTGGATACTGAAGCAGAACAACTAAAACTATTGGCAGGCACCTGCACAAAGAAACTTCCCTTCTCATCTTCATGTAACTGCTCCTCGCATGTGGGCAAAATCATAGCTATGAAGAAATCACATTTCTGCATCTAGTGCAACTCTGGTGCATATCAATACATGTTTCATGTTGGGGCTGGCACCGTGGCACAGCGGGTTAAAGCCCTGGCCTGAAGCGCCGAAGTCCCATATGGGAGCCAGTTCTAGTCCCGGCTGCTCCTCTTCCAATCCAGCTCTCTGCTGTGGCCTGGGAAAGCAGCAGAAGATAGCCCAAATCCTTGGGCTCCTGTACCCATATGGGAAACCCGGAAGAAGCTCCTGGTTCCTGGCTTCACTTCAGCACATCTCTGGTCATTGTGGCCATCTGGGGAGTGAACCAGCGGATGGAAGATCTCTGTGTCTCTACCTCTCTCGGTAACTCTTTCAAATAAATACAATAAATCTCAAAATATGTTTGATGCTATTCCTGAAGCCAAGGAAGTTACAGGTGAAGTCACTTTCCTCCACTACCGTGTCCTCATAATGAAGTGTCAGAACCTTTAGTAAAGCAACAAAACTAGGATTTCAAAACACAGACAATTTGTGGTGTTTCTCTACCACTGTGATTATTAATATGTCTGTTTCCTCTAAGGCTTAAAATTAGAACGCCAGGCCCAAGTTTGTTTACAGTTCAGTATGTGTAGGGTCTGAACCACACAGCACGCCCAACAGGAAGTGTGTGTAGGTCATCGCCGCTCTCCACACTGAGCATCACCCGCGGTGTGTTTAGACAGGAAAGCCCAGAAAAATGAGCACACCATCAACGTTGCCAGTAATTCAGAAACAGAGATATCTGGAAGCGATAAAAACTGCAATTGATAAAAGCTTCCCTTGTTAGGTTTAGGCCACACATACTCTAAATAAAATATACCACTTAGGAAATGAATTGTGTTGATAAAACTTGATGGAGTTGTTTTTCCAAATGTCTTCTCCCTGCTGGGAATTTCACACTTTGGCAAGCTCTCCTCTGGCCTCCCCAGTTGCCAGTCCTCCTTCCATGACCTGACCTGGTATTGTTTATATGGCTGTTTACACATTTCTTAACAACCTTTGCAAAGGGTCTTTAATGAGTTTCACTCCTGGCAGTGCTTCGCTTGAGGCACAGCTCCAAAGGCTGCCAGTGTTGTGTTTATTTGCATAGTGCCCTCCCTAGCTTCCCCCAAACCCCTCAGAGGGGGGGTCTATAAAGTATGATGCAAGTTACATAGCTGTAGATGGGCTCTAAGACACAGGCTGGAGTGAGCAATGAAATACGGTGAAGCCATTTAAACAACTAGGAACTGCCATCATGTTTCAAGAGGGCCCACTGAGACCTAAGCATTGCCACATTGAATCTGCTTGAGGAAGTAGCATGACAAAATCTGGACTCCAGTACTCAGTGGTTTGATAAAGGATAAGTCAATTGTCTTTCATGAGACTGATTATCTCCTCTGTTGCATGAAGGCTGTCAATTAGATGACTGCCACCTCAAATGTGTTGAGCTCAGTGATTCTTATGTCACTCTAGACAAGTGGCTATCGACTAGGAAAAATGGATAATTTCCTTCTGTACATGTCTTGAATAATGACTACAATGATAAGAAGTACAGTTTTAGTTTATATTTACATTTTAGAGTGTGAAGAGGTAGCAGACTGTCGCTCCCCCTCTTCGTGGAGGAACGACACAGGACCCTGCGCTGTTCTTTCGTCTGCTCGGCCCTCCCCGGGTTTGCTGCTGGTTCTTCCCAGGTTGGCTACTATCCCTTCCACCTCCGTGGAAGGGCAGTTCCCCCTGGCCACATTCCCCACTTCCGCAGGGGAGCGGCACACCGCCGGCCGGCTTTCTCGGGGGGCTGCACAGGTGTTCCCCTTAGATGTTCCCCTTAGATGTTCCTGGTGCATGCCGTCTCTCTCCTCCTTTATAGTCCTCCTCTGCCAATCCCAACTCGGCTGCCCACACGCCGAGTACGCTGCTCTCCTCCAATCAGGAGCAAGTCCTACAGTTTATTGGTTGAACTGGAGGCAGCTGTGTAGAAGCTGTTTTCTTCTCTCCCAGCGCCATATTGTGGGAGAGCAGATGCATAGAATAAGTCTTAATTCCAGTAACTTAGTCCAGTCCGGATTGCTCCCCACACAGACAATCAAATTGGATGCATTTAATCCAGCACTTAAGATGCTTGCATCCCACATCAGAGCACCTGGGTTTGATTCCTGGTTCTGGCTCCTGATTCTGGCTTCTTGTCAATGCAGGTTGTTGGAGACAGCATTGATGACTCAAAAACTGGGTTCTTGCCACCCACATGGGGGATGTTGAATGAATTCCTGGATCCTAGATTCTGCTTCACTCTGGCTCTGGACTTGGGCATTTAGGGAGCAAAGTAGCAGAAAGGATCACACTCTTTTTCTCTCCCCCTCTCCTCCTCCACCTCCTTCTCCTCTCCCTTCCCCTCTGCTTTCTCCTACTCCCCTTCTTCTTCTTCCATTACCATTACTACCACTACTACTCTTCCTCTTCCTCCTCCGCCTTCTTTTTCCTCTTCGTCCCCCTCCTTTTCTTCCTCTGCTTCTTTCTTATTCTTCTCTCTCTCTCTCTCTCTCTTTCTCTCAATATATTCACCTGAGAATTGCCAGTTCTTCTTTTCTACCCTGTAGAGACTCTTTTAAAGTAATGAAAAGCGAGGGATCGATCATAAAATGAACAGCGCAGAGTGAGAGGTGATAAGAGTACTTAATACGAACAGAAAGAAAAGGGGCCCAGCAAGTGACAGCCATATGTGCACACAGTAGTTTGCTAAGCTGCAGCACTCACACAGGATGGACAGGAGGCATTAAAGTCAGCTGCATGCACAGCAGCAAAAATTTGTCACCAAAAGATGTGTCTCAGAGAAATATAAATAAAGATGTCAGAACCTGGGTCATCTGGCATTAAAGGAGTGTCAAAGAGCCTCGGGTGATCACTGACGTCATAAAAAGAGTGTTAATTGTTAAAGGAACAACAGTAGTCACTATACACTTGCTCCCCAGGTAGGACCTCTGTCCCTATTGAATTGCAATATGAGAATCGACTGCAAATTCTCTCCCCAAACTGTATTCTATATATTGTGTGTGGGCGTGGGGGCAAATTGTTGAAATCTATGATTAGCATAGAGATGGTCCTCTATATTTAAAGTCATACTAAAAATGATCCATAATAAAGGAGATGGGAGAAGGAATGGGAGGTGGGAAGGGAGCAGGGTGGGGGGCATGAGGGAAAGAACCACTGTATTCCTAAAGTTGTATCTATGTAAAGATGCATTCATAAAATAAAAAAAAAAAAGGAGTGTCAAGCACTTCTCATTTTGGAGTCACATGACATCTCAAAAGATGGTTAATGTGACAAATGTTTGTATATTTGAAAGTTTCAGAACTAAGTAAAGAAAAAGGGTGATCAAACCAAATTAATGTAAATGTGGAGATCTTTCCACTAATCCATGTCTAGAGGTATTTAATATTGTCTCCAAGTTGTCTTTAGAAAACTGTTATGATTTCAAACAATGTTGCCTTGGTCTTAGTTTCTTAAAATAATGATTCAAAGGTTGCTGGATATAACCTTTTTTCAAGGATTTTCATTTTAGTTCCTAGGAAATGTGTACAGGGCCTGGAAATATCTAAATGAAGAAGGCAAAATCACAGCATGTGCCTCAAAAAGCTTGAAGTATAAAATACGGAGCATTTGATACATTTACAATGTTGCAGGAACTGTAACAGAAAACAGAAAATGTGTCCATGAGCATCATCCCCTTACTGGGTGTCTTTATGTCAATTTGGAGAACACAAACTCACTCTAATTAAAGTTAGAAAGAGATGAATGGTTATGAGAAAAACTGAGCAGGAAAGAGAGTTTCCATATTGAAGATGGAATTGTTGGTTGGGTACAGAAGGTTTTACTAAATTCAAGTAGATAAATGAGAGACTACTAGTGAAACAGAATAATATTTGAGAAGGTTTGACATTTGAGGAATAGGATTTTCAATAGAGAATTGGCAAAATGAGAAAGAAAATTTAAGGTGATTTTCTTTATTTTCCAGGATGTTTACTTTTTTTTTTTAATTTGACGAATAGAGTTAGACAGTGAGAGAGACAGAGAGAAAGGTCTTCCTTCCGTTGGTTCACCCCCCCCCCCCCCAGATGGCTGCTATGGCCAGAGCTACGTCAATCGAAAACCAGGAGCCAGGTGCTTCTTTCTGGTCTCCTGTGGGGGTGCAGGCACCTAAGCACTTGGGCCATCCTCCACTGCCCTCCTGGGCCACAGCAGAGAGCTGGACTGGAAGAAGAGCAACCGGGACTAGAACTGGCGCCCATATGGGATGCTGGCGCCACAGGTGGAAGATTAACCAAGTGAGTCATGGCACCGGCCCCAGATGTTTACTTTTTTAAGAAAAAAAAGAGAGCATATGATATCTACATAGCAATTATCTCTTAAAATTTTTCTTTCTCCCAGTCTCTTCAGTGTCACTCAAACATGGAAGCTTTTATGTTCTTTTAAAATATTTCAACTTCTTTAGGAAATTAGGCAAACTATCTTATCAGTCTGCAAGAAGTCAGGACTGCAAGATTTAGGGTCCATCTCACTGACCTGAGGAGGAGGGTCCAGTGAAGCTCTTTCTTATCTTTGAGTTGCAGCTACTCCCTCCTTGTGACAATTATTTGTGGACCTGTATTTCATACCCATCATCAGCAAAAGGAGTGAACATTTAAGTGGCACCAAATTAAAGAATGAATGTCTCAGTGCCTATCTCACAGCCCTTAAAAGCCAGTAGCAATCAGTTAGATCAAAATCACCTCACTAATTCCTTACTTCTGAGTGCATGAAATCTTAGGACAGCTGTTTACAATGCAATGTGGTCAGAAATAGAATCAAATTGTAGTTACATAATTAAAAGGATCCTCATTACAGAAAATGTTCACAGATTTATTCATGAAAGCAGTATTGCCCCAGGTTCAATTAAAATAATTTGGATTAAGGCAAAGAGATTTAAGCCTGGCTGGTTCTACTTTTGTTTTTTTGGATAGAAAAGGGAAATCTTGTTTCTTTTCCTCATTTCTAAAATAATAAAAGTAGGTTTTAAATCAAATGAAATTATGAACATGGAAGTACTTTGGAAAGTAGAAAGCAGCATTCTAACTTTAACTCTGGTTATTAGTGATAACTATGATTAATGAACTAATTTGCATTGCAAGGCACATCTGAGCATGCAATAATTTCATTTAATCCTCATGGTAGCGTCATTCTTAAGCTTTGTGGTTTTGTCCTTTTTACAGATCAGGTAACAGAGGACTGGCGGATGTCAGAAACTTGCCTAGAATATCAAGACCTAAGTGGGTTAGCACCACACTGTCTGATTATGAACTCCTTATCCTTATCCATTGGCTCTCCAGACTTATGGGAGGTTCAAGACATGCGCACCTTTCACTTTCTTTCCATGGCTTTGTTATTAGTGCATTTTTAGTGTTAGTCATCAGTTAGTATATCTAATTCATGAATGAAGGTAAAATAAAGACCTTCTATAACAAACAGAAACTGAAAAAATTTGTTATCATCTGTCCAGTCATGGAAAATATGCTTAAAAATGTGCTGCACACAGAAGAAGGAAACATGGTCATCACTAAAAAAGAAGGTAAAGGCAGAAAATCTCACAGTAAAAGTACAAAGGAAATCCAAAGTAAAAAATAGGAATATTTATGGAAAAATGGCAGAGCAAAATTGTTAGTTATCAATAATCACCTTGAATGCAAAGATGCATACAGAATGAAAGTGAAAAGATGGAAAAAGATATTCCATGCTAACAGAAACTAAAATAGAGATGTGTAGCCATCCTAATATCAGAAAAAATATACTTTAACACAAAAACTCTTTTAAGAGACAATGAAGGGCATTATATAATGATTAAGTGATCAATTTAACAGGTACATGTAACTATTATAAACACATATGCACCTAACTACAGGGCACCTGGTTATTTAAAAGAAATGTTAAGGAATCTAAAGGGAGACATATATGTAAATACAACAGTAATTGTGGACTTTAATACCCCACTTTCAGCAAAGGACAGATCAACTAGACAGAAAATCAGTAAGGAAACAATAGAGTTAATTGACACTTTAGACCAAATAAACCTAACAGGTATCTACAGAACTTTCCATCCTACAGCTGTAGAATACACATTCTTCTCAGCAGTACATGGAAATTTCTATAGGACTGACCAGAAGCTAGGCCACAGAGGAAGTCTCAGCAAATTAAAAAAAAAATCAGAATCATACCATGCATCTTCTCAGACCACAATGCAATGAAGCTTGAAATCAGCAGCCCAGGACTCTCTAGAACATATACAAACACATGGAGACTGAAAAACATGGTACTGAACCAACAGTGAGTCATAGAAGAAATCAAAAGAGAATTCAAAAAAATTTTGGAAGCAAATTAAGATGACAATAAAACACTTCAAAACTTATGGGATACAGCAAAAACAGTGCTAAGAGGAAAGGTTACAGCAATTGGTACCTACATCAAGAAACTTGAAAGATACCAAATAAATGAGCTATCAATGCATATCAAGGATCTAAAAAAAACAACAGCAAACCAAACCCAAAACTAGTAGAAATATTTAAAATTCCATAACAAAAAATGAAACCCCCCAAATATAAAAGATCAGCTTTTGAAAAAATAAACAAAATTGACACACCATTGGCTCAACTAACCAAAAAAAGAAGAGAGAAGGCCCAAATCAATAAAATTAGAGATGAAAAAGGAAATGCAACAACAGATACCACAGAAATTACTACAAAGAGCTGAATGCCAACAAACCCAGAAATCTTGAAGAAATTGATAGATTCCAGGAAATACACCCAAACTAAATTGGGCAATGAAGACATAGAAACCTAACTAGATGCATAACCAAGACAGAAATTGAATCAGTAATAAAGACCTTGCCAATAAAGAAAAGTCCAGGAATCGATGACTTCACTGATGAATTCTACCAGATTTTCAATTACTAACTCCAAATCTTCTCAAGCTATTAAAAACAATCTAATCGGAGAAAATCCACCCAAATTCTTTCTATGAATCCATCATCACCTTAATTTCTAAACCTGAAAAAGATGCAACAGAGAAAGAGATCTACAGGCTAATTTCCCTGATGAACATAGATGTGAAAAGCCTCAAAAAATATTAGCCAATAAAATCCAAAAGCAGTTCAGAAAGATCATTCACAGCCTGGAACTTGCACAAAAACAGATCAAAAGACCAATGAAACAGAATAGAAATGCCAGAAATCAGTCCAGGCATCTACAACCAATTTGTATTTGACAAAGGACCTAAAACCAATCCCTAGAGCAAGGACAGTCTCTTCAACAAATGGTGCTGAGAAAACTGGATTTCCATATGCACAAGTGTGAAGCAAGACCCCTACCTTACACCTTACACAAAAATCCACTCAAAATGGATTAAAGACCTAACTCTACAACCTGATACCATCAAACTACTAAAGAACATTGGGGAAACCTTGCAAGACATTGGAACAGGCAAAGAGTTCTTGGAAAAGACCCCAGAGGCATAAACAATCAAAGCCAAAATTAAATTGGATTACATCAAATTGAGAAGCTTCTGTACTGCAAAAGAAATAGGAAAGTAAAGAGGCAATCCATGTAGGACCTCTGTCCACAAAGAGTTGTATTATATTTATGTCTAAGTGCTCCAAAAAGATATATCATTCTTGGTTGCTTTTTTTTTATTCATTTATTTTTTATTTTTTGACAGGCAGAGTGGACAGTGAGAGAGAGAGACAGAGAGAAAGGTCTTCCTTTTGCCCTTGGTTCACCCTCCAATGGCCGCCGCGGCCCGCACGCTGCGCTGATCCGATGGCAGGAGCCAGGAGCCAGGAGCCAGGTGCTTCTCCTGGTCTCCCATGGGGTGCAGGGCCCAAGCACTTGGGCCATCCTCCACTCCACTCCCTGGCCGCAGCAGAGGGCTGGCCTGGAAGAGGGGCAACCGGGACAGAATCCGGCGCCCAACCGGGACTAGAACCCGGTGTGCCGGCGCCGCTAGGCGGAGGATTAGCCTAGTGAGCCGTGGCGCCGGCCTCTTGGTTGCTTTTTAAAAGTTAGATAAGTTTCTTAAAAAAATAAGAAGTAAAATTAACTTCAAGATGCAATATCTTTGAATAGCCCTGTCTTGACTGTTGAGGAACAGTTTGTGTGTGTGTGTGTGTGTGTGTGTGTGTATGCAAATTGTGGAACTCTTTACTTAGTATAGAGTTGGTCTTCTATGTATACATTTAATCAAAAATGGATATTAGTTGGGAATGGGACTGGGAATGGAAGGAGGAGGGGAGGGAGTGTGGGTGGGAGGTTGGGTATGGTGAGAAGAATCACTATATTCCTAAAGATGTACTTAAGAAATGGATGAAGTTTGTATTCCTTAAATAAAAGGTTTCTTTGGAAAAAAAATAAAAACTAGGTGCCTACTGGGTAGTGCTGAATGCCAAGTGAGGGCAGTAATTCTCTCCCTACAGGAGCCACATTGTGTTCCAAGGCAGAAGCTGTGATGGCGACTGGGAATGTTATGTGTATATGTATCTCCATTATTGTATTCTAAGTTCTTGGCCACACCGAGAGAAGAGTTCAAAGCAGAGGCATAAATACAAAATGAGAGCAAAAATGAGAGTAGGATTTGAGTGAGTGTATACATATTCATATTTGAATCTAGACAACCCCAAATGGAGACACACCTCTCGTAAGTAGGCCACCATAAATAGCTTGTCCTGGGTATTTCATTGTAGTAATGAAAACTGACTAATAACAGCCAACACCAGGATGCTTTGTGGGTCTTAACAATCTAGGATGAAAGAAACAAAAGGGTCAGTTATCTGTATCCCTTGAGTCGAATTTCACGAAAGCTAGCAAATTAATTATAAATGCTGACTTCATTTTAAGACAAAGGGATGGGACACTACCCAGGACTCACTGAGTAATAATATAAGTTACCAGTTTTATAGTATTTACAAAATGTCGGGTAGTACTCCAGGTAACTGCTATTGCTAAATTACTAACCTTCCCAACTACTCTGCGAGGTACTATAAAAAAGAGTATTTTGCTCATTTTACAGATGGGGAAATCAATGTATGCAGAAGTTAAATGACTTTCTAATATCATATAGCAAGTAGATGGTAGAGATAGCATTTGAACCCAAATTGCCAGTCTCTTAGAGTTTGTGTCCACAGACTCAGTAGTGTATTTGCCAAACCTAGATCAAAAGCCACTGTGTCCATGAGTCTTTTCTGATTTCCTGTTATACTTTGGATTCTACTGATGAAAGCCTCCCTTTCATGGACATATGTATCTTGTGCCAATCTTAATGGTTTCTAATTATTATAAGGTAATTTGGGAATGTAGGGAGAATGTCATTAAATTATCTGTGTCTGTGGTACATGTTCTGGGCCACAGAACTCATCCAATAAATCTTGTAATACATTTCTGGGTGAATGAATGCTCCCAAGCTCCCCCACTGTGGGCCAAAGGGATTCCCTTAAAAGGAAGAACCTGGCAAGAAACTACAATACAAACAATTCTGAGTACGATCCAAGTTGTAGTTCTAAAGTTTAAATTGAATTCCTCCAAGTGCCAGTGGCAAAGACAAACTGTGTGGAGAACAAACGCATCTTGCTTGTAAATAGAGTTTTCAAAGATAAACCTGTTCATTGCCCATATGTGTTTTCCAGCTGGAGTTCATAAGCAATTTCCCTTGAGTTCAGCCTTCAGTGTGCTGGGGAGTGCCCCCTGCAGATTAAGGCTTGCTGTGTTAATGCTTAACACACCTCTAGATTAGGTTACAGTGTGGAGACTCCACATGCTGCAGGAGTAGGCTTGCCTGGGGAAGGTGTAAACATAGGGATCCTTCTACACCATTATTCCATCTCTTGCCTGCTACTGAAGATTATTTCAGACATTTACAAATGCAACTGTAAAAATGGTTTGTAGAGTCCTTCCTCTGCATTAGTCCTGAATATGCAGTGACACCCCTGCTGCCACTTGTAATTTTATGCTATAATTAAAAGTTCAAGTAAACTAAGCTGAAAAGATTCTGTGACCCAGAGAAGTAACAGGAGGTTAATGGTTAAATATAAGCAGCATTTCACCAGGAATAAACTGTACCAGGATGTCTTGTTGCCTTCTGGGTATGAACAAATTCGTCAGCTAGGAAGTGGACATTCTCTATAATATTCTATGATATATTGGTAAGACTGTGTTACTGGCAAACACACAAAGCAAAGGAAATGCTTGCATATATGTTACTTATGGAAATACCTTTTGTATAACTTCTAGTGACCAGTCATCCTTTAGAGATTAAGTGTTGTTACTGCATCTGACAAGAACAAAATGCTGAGAGGTGAACTTAGCCATGATACATAGCGGATAATAATAGATTACATACTATATTTTCATTGATCACTCAAATTTATTTCATTTTGTATTGTTTAATTGAATGAATATAGCATGATTTCTGTGTGTGTATATATATATATATATTTCTGTATATTTTTTCCTGTTAGTGGAAAACAGCATGGGTTGTATATCTTTCCAGGCTTTTTTTAAACTGTTATGAATAAAGCTACAATGAACATACTTTTACACACCTTCACACAGACACGTTTTAATTTCTCTTGAGTAAAAATGCTCAATCATGGGTAAGTATAGTCTGATTTGAAATGAAATTGCTAGAGGTCGAAAGAACTGAACTAGGACACTGAATTGGGAAAAGACATGCTGACTTTGACCATGGGAAGATAACAAAAGAAAAGGAGAGGAACTGCATTCCCAGGGTGCAGTTGGAAAGACGTTTGCAGCGGAAATCTATAGAAAGAAGGGAGACTACATGGAGCAGTGGGGAAGGTATAGTCATGCAGCACCGAGCAGGACACCACGAGCAACTCCCACGGCCAGTGGCTGGAGGAGATGCCATCTTCTTGGAGCAAGGTGAGAGAAACCTGTGGCAGCCAGAGTTAGTGGTGATACTGCTGGAGGGATGACCTTGTGGACCCCACTGACTTTGCACTAGTTGGGGGCAGGATGCCCACCTAACCACAGGAAGTGAGAACATATTGCTTTCTTTTCTTCCCACAAGAGTGCCTGGAGACGAGCAAGGAGGAAGAGCCATCTTAATAAGGTGAGTAGAGGCTTCTCTGGCCTCTGTGGGATTTTATCGGAGGGATAAATCTGTGGTCTCTAATGACTTTGACACTGCTCTGGAGGGTTGGGAGAGGGGCAAGGCTTCCAGAGCTGTGAGTGGATCCCCTGCTCCCTGTGACTATGGGAGCCCTGCATATGATGGCTATGGGAATTACATGACTGACAGGGCATGGGCTGTTGCTGGGTCTTTTTACAACCACTATGTCTGTCTACAGAGGCTCAAAGTTCCCTAATTAACTGAGGTGGGTCATTGCACAAGATTCTGTGCTAACACTGAGGAGGGCACAGATTTATTGTGCAGTTTTTGTGCCTGCAAGTGTGGGGTGCGTAGCCACTGTAGGATCAACCTGCACAACTGGTGTACCTTGGTAGAGAAGGAGTGAGCCTGTAACACAACAGCTGACACCATCATATCCTCCCCCTTGCTGATGATACAGAGCATCTATCACACCCAACTTGGGTGTCACCCTGGACTCTTACCCTATCCTCAAGCACTGGCGGGATCTCCTTGGCCCCACTCAGCAAACACCTCTAGATATTACTGAAGGATCAGACACTCCACTAAGCCATCAAGTCGTATTTCAAAGATCAAAGCCCTCAGAGGAGAAAACCCAACAGGTGCTTCCACAAATGTGTAAAAATAAACCTAGAAAGACAAGAAGCAATAACAAGAAATAAAATATGACTCCCCCAAAGTAAAATGTCATCTCTTCAATATTAGAATGTGAACACAAAGTCACTGGTGAAATGAGTGAAAAGGAATTCAAAAGAAGGATCATGAGATTACTCAAAAACACAGTGAAGCAAATATATACATTAAGGAAATCCATACATGACATGGATGAAGAATTCTGCTGGGAGACAGAGATATTGAAGAGAAATCAACTGAAATATTAGAAATTAATTCAATATGTCAAATGAAAAACATAGTGGAAAGTCTTACCAACTGACTTGATAAGGCAGAAGAAAAAACATCCAAGCTAGAAGAAAATTCTTGGAACTATCTCAGTCAATAAAAAAAAAAAAGGAGAAAAAAGTTAGATAAACTGAAAATAGTGTTTGAGATTTATGGCATACTATCAAATGACCAAACATATGTGTCTTAAGGGTACCTGAAGGTGTAGAAAGAGAAAATGGATTAGAAAAACTATTCAGTGAAATAATAGCTGAGAATGTCTCAAATTTGGAGAAAGATATGGATATCCAAGTTCAGGAAGCACATAGAACTCCTGATAGACATGATCAAAACAGATATTCACCATGATGCATTATAGTCAAACTTTCAACAGTAAAACAAAAAGAAAAAGATTCTAAACTGTCCATGAGAGAAATGTCAGATTACCTTCAGAGAATCCCCAATTTGACAGGTGATTTCTCATTAGAAACCCTACAGGCTAGGATAGAATGGAGAGAAATGGTCAAGACCTAAATGAAAAATACTGTCAACTTAGAATATTGCACCAAGAAAACTCACATTTATAAATGATAGTGAAATAATAAAGATCTTCCAAAACAGAAATAAATTGAAAGAATTTGTCAGCTTTAAAATGATCCCTAAGGATGTGCTATACATAGAAAGAGAGAAAGATAAGCAGCACCGTGAAAGAAAGTGAAGGCTGAAAATCTCCCAGTAAATATACAAAGGAAATCCAAAATGAGCAATAGTAATATTTACAGAAAAATTACAAAGACAACTTGTTACTTATGAATAGTAACCTTAAATGTAAATGGCCAAATTCTTAATTAAAAATACAGACTGGCTGAATGGATTAAAAACAAGACCCATCTATTTGCTGCCTACAAGACACGCATCTCACTAACAAAGATACATACAGACTTAAAGTGGGAGGAAGGAAAAAGATATTCCACGCTAATGGAAGGCAAAAAGAGCAGGCATAGGCATCCTAATATCAGACAAAATAGACTTTACCACAAAAACTGTTAAGAGAGACCAAGAAGGGCATTATGTAATGATTAAGAGATCAATTCAATAGGAAGATATGGCTGTAGTAAATGTCTATGGACACAATGCCAGGGTGCCTGGCTACTTAAACCAAATATTAATGACTCATTTTCATCAATGGACAAATCAACTAGACAGAACATTAACAAAGAAATGACAGAGCTAGTCTACACTGTGGACTAAATGCACTTAATTTATATTTACAGAACATTTCATCCCACATCAGTGCATGGAAACTTCTCTAGGATAGATCATATATTAGGCCATAAAGCAAGTCTCAAAATATTTTAAAAAAAGAAATCATACCATGTATCTTCTCTGACTACAATTGAATGAAGCTGCAAATTAACAACTTAAGAAACTCTAGAAAACATGGACACACATGGAGACTGAACAACACTCTCCTGAATTAACAGGAGTCACAGAAGAAATCAAAAAGGAAATAAAAAATTCCCATATATGAATAAAGATGACAAGCAAACATATCAAAACATAGCAAAATCAGTGTTAAGAGTAAATTTTATAGCAATTAATGCGTACATCAAGAAATTTGAAAGGCATCAAAAATGAACTAACTGCATCTCAAGGACCTAGAAAAATAAGAACAAACCAAAACCAAAATTAGTAGAAGGAAAATAAAATTTAATAATAAATTATTAATAATTAATAAAAATTAGAGTACAAATGAACAAAATTGAAACCAAAAGAAGATACAAAAGAACAGTGAAATGAAGAGCTGTTTTTTTAAACAAATAAACAAAATTGATACCCCATTGGCCCAACTAATCAGAAAAAGAGGCAAATACCCAAATTAATAAAATCAAGATAAAAAGGGTGATATTACAACAGATACCACAGAAATAAAAATAATGGAGACCAGTGCTTTGGCATAGTGGGTAAGTTTGCCGCCTGCAATGCCAGCATCCCATCTGGGCACCAGTTGGAGTCCTGGCTGCTCTGCTTCTGATCCAGCTCTCTGCTATGGCCTTGGAAAGCAGTAGAAGATGGCCCAAGTCCTTGGGCCCCTGCACCTGTGAGGGAGACCTGGAAGAAGCTCTTGGCTCCTGGTTTCTGATGGGTGCAGGTCCAGCCATTGCAGTCATCTGGGGGAGTCAACTAACACTTGGAAGACTTCTTTCTCTCTCTGCCTCTGCCTCTCTTCAACTTTGCCTTTCAAATAAATAAATAAATCTTTTTTTAAAAAAAGAATAATCAGGAACTACTACGAAGAGATATATTGCCAAAATACTGGAAAATCTAGAAGGATAAATAGATTTCTGGGCACATACAGGTTACCAAATTTGAGTCATGAAGGCAAAGAAAACCTAAGCAGAACAATAAGCATGATTAAAATTCAATCACTAGTAGACACTCCCAACACAGATTAGCCCAGGATCAGATGGCTTACTGCTGAATTCTACCAAACTTTTAAAGAACTAATCCCAATTTTCTCAAACTATTCAGAACAATTGAAATGAGGGAATGCTTCTATGAGGCTAACATCATCTTAAATCCAAAACCAGAAAAAGATTCAACAAAGAAAGAGAACTATAGACCAATATCCCTAATACACATAGATGTAAAAATTCTGAACAAAATATTAGTTAATCAAATCCAATAAAACATCAAAAAGATCATTCACCCAGACCAAGTATGATTTATTCCAGAAATGCTGGAAAACATACTCAAATCAATAAATGTAACACATCATATTAACAAATTAAAGAATAAAAGCCATATAATTATCTCAGTGATGCAGAGAAAGCATTTGATAAAATCCAACATCATTTCATGATAAGAAAAAAAAACCTTAATCAAATTGGGTATAGAAAAATAATTCCTCAACAAGGCAATATATGACAAATCCATAGCCAGCATTTTATTGAATGATGAAATGCTGGAAGAATTTCCAATAAGTTCCAGAACCAGACAAGGATGCCCACTTTCATCATTGCTATTCAACATAGTTTTGAAAGTTTCAGTCTGAGTCAGATTGTCTGTGTTTGCAGATGACATGATCGTATTTTATAGGGGAATCAAGAGGCTGCACTAAGAGACTACAGGAACTCATAAGAGAGTTTAGTAAAGTTGTAGGCTATAAAATCAACACACATGAAACATCCTTTGTAAACATTAAAAAATCCCATGGCTGACAAAGAACTACAAAATTAGTCCTATCCACAACAGCTACAAAAAATTTAAATACACTGGAATAAATAAATAAAGGATATAAAATATGTCTACAATGAAAATTACAAAACATAAAAGAAAGAAGTAGAAGAAGACACACAAATGGAAAAATATTACATATTTATGGCTTGGAGGAATTAATATCATCAAAATGTCCATACTACACAAAGCAATTTACAGATTCAATTCAATCCCAATCAAAATAAGGACATTCTTCTAGAAAAAAATGTTAAAATTCATATGGAAACACAAGAGCCCCTGAATAGCTAAAACAGTTTTAAACAACAAAAACAAAGTCAGGAGCAACACAATATGATATCCAAGACATGCTGAAAGGCAGTTATAATAAAAGCACCTTAGTACTGGCACAAAAATAGATGTGTAGACAAATTGAACAGAATAAGAATCCCAGAAATTAATACACGCAGCCACAATCAACTAATCTTTGACAAATGAGATAAAATCAATCCCTGGAGAAAAGACAATCTCTTCAACAAATACTGTTGGGAAAATTGGATCTCTGCATGCAGAAGTAAGAAACAAAATCCCTACCCTATGTCTTATACAAAAATCAAGTCATAATGGATCAAAAATCTAAATATATGAACTGATACCATCAACCTACTAGAGGAAAACTGTCGTGTCCCTCGACCAGCAAGGAAGACACGACCCGAACTCTTCTTCAAGCAGTTTATTCAGGAACCTTGAACAAGCTTCTTCTTCCGCCTCCTTCCCTCTCCCATCCCTCTTATAGCCATCAGCACACCAATCAAAAGCAGCCAAGTGGCAAGGATTGATAGGTACAGCAATGCGGAAGCCGGAAGGGAGCTCAGCCATCTCGTTATTAGGAGTTGTTTGTTTCTCGCCAGTCCTTCTGGGAGAAAGGAGCCGGCGCCATCTTTAGGGCGTGGTGCAATGGCTCCCCACAGAAAACATCGGGGATACTCTGCAAAACAATGGCATAAACAAATACTTCTTGGAAAAGACCACAGAAGCTCAGGTATAAAAACAAAACTAGAGAAATAGGATTATATCAAGCTAAGAGGCTTCTGCACTGCAAAAGATTCACTCAGTTCAATGAAGAGACAGTTGACAGAATGGGAGGAAATTTCTGCAAACTTTGCAAATGATAAAGGTTTAATATCCAGGATCTAAAGAGTTCAAAAACCTCAACAATAAGAAAATAAATAATCCAGTTAAGAAATGGGCAAAGGACATAAAATGAGAAGAAAATTTTCAAAAGATGGCCAACAGGCACATGAAAAAATGCTCAGTATCATTAGCCATCAGGGAAATGAAAATGAAAATTACAATGAGGGTTCACCTTATCCCAGTTAGAATGGCTGTCATCCAAAAATCAAAAAATAAGAAATGTTGTTGAGTATGTGGGGAAAAAGGTATCCTAATGCATTGTTGGTGGGAATGTAAACTAGTGTAGCCATTTTGGAAGACAGTATGGAGATTCCTTAGAAATTGAAAATTGGCCGGCGCCGTGGCTCACTAGGCTAATCCTCCACCTGTGGCGCCAGCACACCAGGTTCTAGTCCCAGTTGGGGCACCCTATTCTGTCCCAGTTGCTCCTCTTCCAGTCCAGCTCTCTGCTGTGGCCCAGGAGTGCAGTGGAGGATGACCCAAGTCCTTGGACCCTGCACCCGCATGGGAAACCAGGAGGAAGCATCAGGTTCCTGGCTTCAGATTGGTGCAACACACCCGCCGCAACATGCTGGCCATAGCGGCCACTTGGGAGGTGAACCAACAGAAAAAGGAAGACCTTTCTCTCTGTCTCTCTGTCTCTCTCTCACTGTCTAACTCTGCCTGTCCAAAAAAAAAAAAAAATAAAAATAAAGAAAGAAAGAAAGAAAAGAAATCTGAAAATTTATCTATCATATAATCCAGCCATTCCACTCTCCAGAATTTATCCTAACAAAATCAAATCAGCATATTAGGAAGTTGTTCATATCCTTATGTTTACTGCAGCTCATTCTCAATAACTAAGATATGGAATCAACCCAGACTGCATCAACTGATGACTGGATAAAGAAACTGTGATACTATTCAGCCATAAAAAAGAATGATATCCTATCTTCTGCAACAAAATAGATGTAACCATTATGCTTAGTGAAATAAGTCAGTTGCATAAGAACAAATGTATGTTTCCTCTGATATGTCATAGTTAACTTAGAATATAAAAATATATATATGGTTGAAATGAGTATCTTGTGATTTGATTATTTCAGCCTTTATTTATACACCTGAGGAATCGTGGCCTTTCTACTTTTTACTTGTTGAATATTATGTTTAGTGGTGTATTATGCCTATTACTGTACAATAGAGTGAAATTATGCTTTTGCAAAAATTAAAAAAAAAGAAAAGAATGAGAGGGTGATTGAGGGAAGGATAGAACAAGGGAGGAAAGTATGCTTCTCAGAATAGTACCTATGAAATACATGAAATCTGTTATTTTTGTGTTTATATATATATTTTAAAAAATTGTAGAGGTTGCAGCACTTCACACTGCCACCATTAACATGGGGAGCTCTGGTTGCTCCATGTCTCCAATATTTGGTAGTGCCAGATGTTTTAGGCATTTCTGGTTTCTGTGTGTCAGTGTCTCATTGTGGCTTCGATTGTCATTTAAATTTTCTAATGATCTGAACATTCCATATGCTCATTGGCCATTCATATTTTCTAAGTTAATATTCAAACTATTTTCTCATTTTATATTTTATTAATATTTTTGAGTATGGATCTCAGTGGCAGAAATATCAATCCCAAATTGATGAAAATTAGTTTTTGGAGGAGGTGTGAAAAATCTTTTTTTTAACTTTTATTTAATGAATATAAATTTCTAAAGTACAGCTTATGGATTACAATGGCTCCCCCCCATAACTTCCCTCCCACCTGCAACCCTCCCATATCCCACTCCCTCTCCCCTTCCATTCACATCAAGATTCATTTTCAATTCTCTTTATACACAGATTAGCATATATTAAGGAAAGCTTTCAACAGTTTGCACCCACACAGAAACACAAAGTGTAAAATACTGTTTGAGTACTAGTTATAGCATTAAATCACAATGTACAGCATATTTAGGATGGAGATGCTACATGAGGAGTAAGTGCACAGTGACTCCTGTTGTTGACTTAACAAATTGACACTCTTGTTTATGGCATCAGTAATCACCGAGGCGCTTGTTGTGAGTTGCCAAGGTTATGGAGGACTTTTGAGTTCACCGACTCTGATCTTATTTAGACAAGGTCATAGTCAAAGTGGAAGTTCTCTCCTCCCTTCAGAGAAAGGTACCTCCTTCTTTGGTGGCCCATTCTTTCCGCTGGAATCTCACTCATAGAGATCTTTCATTTCGGTCATTTTTTTTTTTTTGCCAGAGTGTCTTGGCTTTCCATGCCTGAAATACTCTCAAGTGTTTTTTAGCCAGATCTGAATGCCTTAAGGGCTGATTCTGAGGCCAGAGTGCTGTTTAAGACATCTGCCATTCTATGAGTCTTCTGTGTATCCTGCTTCCCATGTTGGATTGAGGAACTTCTTGCTACTGCCTCTGACTTCTTTCATGGCTAATATTCACTTTACATATGACCTAAACTTACATTTCTCGCCCATATTCTTCTCTGATCTTGTGACTCATGTAAGAGCTGCATTAAATTCTATACATGAATGTTTTAGTTGTCTTTAACTCAACTAGTTAAATACTCAAGTCATGATCATTCTCTCTGGACCTGGTCCTATTGCAGTGTATGTATTTCAGAGAAAGTTCTCCTTTCCATTCTGGTGTGCAAGTTAGAGATTCAGGACTTATCTTGTTCCCTTCTTTCTTTCTCACTGCTTTCCCATATCTGATCTACCAAAAATATGAATGACTTTACCCTCTAAATTTCTCTTGACTGTATCCCTTTCTATCCATCTATTTATCTCCAGTATAGTCTAAGCACAATTTTACCATTCATATGAATGAACTAATTTGGGAGCCTGATTAAAAATGCAGATTCAGATTTAGCAGATCCTCCGTTCTAAAAGGCTCCCAGCTGATGCTGATGTTGTGGGTCAGCAGGGACAGTTTCTGAGTAGTGAAGCTCTAGGCTAGCATCAGTTCTTTGCTAGGTGATTACAACATCACCCTAATAAGTATAACCCCTGTGGTTCCATCACCTATAGCCACAGTCATATTCACCAAGTTCAGATTTCAAGAGGCTTCACACTGCCATTGAGATGAAGACCAATAGTCTCAGCAAGGCTTACAAAGCCTTCAGGAGCTGCCCCTCCCTAACAATTTAATGCCATCCTAGGCCATGTCTTGCAGCTTTCTTCCTTCTGGGCACATTCACTTGATTTGATTAAGTTGAAGCTATATTAAATGCTACTTTCATAACTGAAAAAGAGTTGGATGTTAGTAAATTCTTACAATTCTGTCTAAATGAGTAGAGCACTTCTCTACAGAAGGCTTTTGGAAAAGAAAGCAACGCTCTGGCCTTCCTCCCCACCTAGCATCTCAAAATTGTCCTTTAGCTCTCGGCTGGGTGGTCTCTCCCTCAGAGAATCCTTCCAGATCCATCCAATTAGGGTGAATCCCCCATCAATGAATTTAACACCATGTGCTTCTTAACACGGACTGCAGTTGCAATGTCCAATGACTCTGGCTATTGTCTCATTCCTTCACTGAAATACAAGTTCTAAGGGAGCAGAGGCCACTTCTGTTTTGTTTATTGTTATGTGTGTGTGTGTGTGTGTGTGTGTGTTAGTGAGAATCAGAATATATCTGATTCAGTGTCATAGCAGATCACTTCCTGTGAAATGTAGGGTGGGAGGATGGTCTTGGGAAAGAACTAGGATTCCAGAGGCAGCAGATGGGGGATCTAAAGAATTTACTTCCTTATGTGATTGTGATTCTTCCTCTACAAGAACAGAAAAGTAGAAAATTTAACTCATTCTACTGCCAAATCCGGGTTCTCCCCAAGGAGGGAGGGAAATATCTTTTTCTTTTTTTAATTGTACATATGGAATACATGAAATCTATTTTCTTTATATTAATGAAAAATTTTAAAATATCTGACCACAATAAAGAAGAAAATTAAAACAACCAAAAACAATGTTCTGGATACCATTGGTTGACCAAATAAGCCTTAGGAGTTCCTGAAGGAATAGCAAAAAGAATGGGTTAAAAAACCTATTCAAGATGTAATAGAAAAAATCTGCAATTTGGATAAATACATGCACATACAACCACAGGAAGTACATAGAACCCAAATAGGCATGATAACACACACACAAACACAATCTTCACATGATATATTATAGCTACATTTTAAAAAGTAAAACATAAAGAGAATATCCTAAAATCTGCAAGAGAAATGCCAGGTCACTTCTAAAGGAACTCCCATCAGATTAATAGCAGATTTCTCAACAGAAACCCTACAGACCAGAAGACCTATGGTTTCAAGGTTTAAAGGAAAAAAAAAACTCTCAACCTAGAATACTTTACCCAGTGAAGCTCTCATTCAAAAATGAGGGTGAAATAAAACCCTTCTGATAATAGCCATATTTTTTAAAGATTTTATTTATGTATTTGAGAGGTAGAGTTACAGACAGTGAGAGGGAGAGACAGAGAGAAAGGTCTGCTTTCTGTTGATGCTTCCTCCTGGTCTCCCAGTGGGTACAGGGGCCCAAGCAATCTGCTTTCCCAGGCCACAGCAGAAAGCTAGATTGGAAGAGGAGCAGCCGGGACTAGAACCAGTGCCCACATGGGATGCCGGCGCAGCCCTTGTACTGACTATTGATGTACAATGTAATACTTTATCCATTTTAGTATTTTTTTTTGTTCTAGTACTATTGGTTAAACTCTGTAATTAACACACAATTATTCTTAGGTGTTTAAACTTTAACTGAAAAGTGATCCCTGTTAAATATAAGAGTGGGAATAAGAGAGGGAGATGTACAATTTGAGACATGCTCAATCGGACTTGCCCCAAATGGTGGAGTTAGAAATGTGCCAGGGTATTCCAATGCAATCCCATCAAGGTGGCATGTACCAATGCCATCTCACTAGTCCAAGTGATCAATTTCAGTTCACAATTGATCACACTGATAGGTCTAAGAGCCAAAGGGATCACATTAACAAGACTAGTGTCTGCTAATACTAACTGATATAATCAAAAAGGGAGAGAACGATCCAACATGGGAAATGGGACACACAGCAGACTCATAGAATGGCAGATATCCTAAATAGCACTCTGGCCTCAGAATCAGCCCTTAAGGCATTCGGATATGGCTGAAGAGCCCATGAGAGTATTTTAGGCATGGAAAGCCAAGACACTCTGGAAAGGAAAAAAAAAACAAAAACCAAAAAACACCTAAATGAAAGATTGTGAGTGAGATCCCAGTAGAAAGAACGGGGCCATCAAAGAAGGAGGTACCTTTCTCTGAAGGGAGGAGAGAACTTCCACTTTGACTATGACCCTATTGGAATAAGATCCAAGTTGGCGAACTCAAAAGGCTTCCATAGCCTTGGTAACTCATGACTAGAGCCTAGGGAGATTACTGACACCATAAACAAGAGTGTCAAATTGTTAAGTCAGCAACAGGAGTCACTGTGTACTTACTTCTCATGTGGGATCTGTCCTTAATGTGTTGTCCAATGTGAAGTAATGCTATAACTAGTACTGAAACAGTATTTTACACTTTGTGTTTCTGTGTGGGTGCAAACTGATGAAATCTTTACTTAATATATACTGAATTGATCTTCTGTATATAAAGAGAATTGAAAATGAATCTTGATGTGAATGGAATGGTAGAGGGAGTGGGAGATTGGAGGGGTGTGAGTGGGAGGGAAATTATGGGGGAGGGAAGCCATTGTAATCCATAAACTGTACTTTGGAAATTTATATTTACTAAATAAAAGTAAAAAAAAAACCCTTCCAAGGCCAGCAAAAAAATTGAAAGAATTTGTCACTACCTGGCCACCATTACAAATGATACTTAAGGTTATACTATAAACAGAGACAAGAAAAGCAATCAGCATCACAAAAGAACATGAATGCAGAAGAAAATAAAGGAAATTCAAAACAGACAACATGAATATTTATGGAAAATTGGCTAGTCAAAATCATTACTCATCAATAATAACCTTTTATGTAAATGGAATAAATTCCCTAATTAAAAAATACAGACTAGTTCAATGGATAAAAAGCAAGGCTCCTTCATATATGCTGCCTACAAAAAACACATTTCACCAATAAAGATACACACAGATTGAAAGTGAAAGGATAAGATATTCCATGCCAACCAAAATCAAAAGCAAGAAAGAGCAGCTAAGAGTAGCTATACACATATCTGACAAAATACTTTAATACAAAAACTAGTCAAAGGTAATTACACAATGATACAATTATACAAGGTAATTATATTATGATTAACAAATCAATTCAACAGGAAGATCTGACTATAGTAAATGTATCTGTACACAATGCTAGGGTACCCAGTTTTATACAACAAATATTAATAGATAGAAAGGGAAAAGTAAGCTCCAATACAATAATAATGGGGTATTCAACACCCCACATTCAACAATGGGCAGGTCAACCAGACAAAAAAATCAATAATGAAACAGACAACAATGCCAATCTGTATTATAGACCAAATGGACCTAACAGATATCTATAGAACATTATATCACACAGCTGTAAAATACCCATTCTTTTCATCAGTGCATGGAGCATTCTCTAGGGTACAGCATATAGCAGGCAATAAAAGGTATAAACAAATAAAAACATTGAAATCATATCCTTAATAATGACTGGGTCATAAAAAATCAAAGGGAAATAAATTCCTTGAAATGCAAACAAAGCATATCAAAATTAGTGGTATACAGCAAAAGTGGTATAGTAATATTTGGCCATTAAAAGAATAAAATCCTGACATTTGCAACACAATGGATGCAACTGGAGATCATTCTGCTAAGTGAAATAAATTAAACTCAGAAAGATAAATATCACATATTTTCTTTTATTTGTGGAAGTTAATATAAAGAGTATAAAATTGTTTAGATGTTTATATTAGGTATTTAGTTATAAATATTGCTTCATGAATCATAGCATGTAAATGACAATATACTCTTAGTTCCCCCAAATCATGATCATTGTCATGAATCCCTTTCTGTGATATTAATGTCTGCTTTCAAGAAAAAATAGTGTGTATGTGTGACAAAATGTTAAAAATTATAAAATAAAGAAGTTCTTTTTAAACTTTTATTTAATGAATATAAATTTCCAAAGTACAGAATATTGATTGTAATGACTTCCCCCCCATAACATCCCTCCAACCCACAACCCTCCCCTTATCCACTCCCTCTCCCCTTCCATTCATGTCAAGATTCATTTTCGATTCTCTTTATATACAGAAGATCAGTTTAGCATACATTAAGTAAAGATTTCAACAGTTTGCTCCCACACAGAAACATAAAGTGAAAAATACTGTTTGAGTACTAGTTCTAGCATTAAATCTCAATGTACAGCACACTGAGGACAAAGATCCTACATGAGGAGTAAGTGCACAGTGACTCCTGTTGTTGACTTAACAAATTGACACTCTTGTTTATGGCATCAGTAATCACCCGAGGCTCTTGTCATGAGCTGCCAAGGCTATGGAAGCCCCCTGGGAACACCGACTCTGATCATTTTTAGACAAGGCTATGGTCAAAGTGGAAGTTCTCTCCTCCCTTCAGAGAAAGGAACCTCCTTCTTTGATGACCCATTCTTTCCACTGGGATCTCACTCGTGGAGATCTGTCATTTAGGTTTTTTTTTTTTTTTCCCCAGAGTGTCTTGGCTTTCCATGCCTGAAATACTCTCATGAGCATTTCAGCCGGATCCGCATGCCTTAAGGGCTGATTCTGAGGCCAGAGTGCTGTTAGGACATTTGCCATTCTATGGGTCTGCTGTGTATCTCACTTCCCATGTTGGACCATTCTCTCCCTTTTTTATTCTATCAGCTAGTATTTGCAGACACTATTCTTGTTTATGTGATCCCTTTGGTTCTTAGTCCTATCATTATGATCAATTGTGAACAGAAATTGATCACTGGGACTAGTGAGATGGCATTGGTACATGCCACCTCAATGGGATTGAATTCGAATCCCCTGGTATGTTTCTAACTCTACGGTTTGAGGTAAGTCAGCTTGAGCATGTCCCGAATTGCACATCTCTTCCCTCTCTTATTCCCACTCTTATATTTAACAGTGATCACTTTTCAGTTAAGTTTCAGCACTTAAGAAGAATTGTGTATTGATTACAGTATTCAACCAAAAGTATTAAGTAGAACAAACAAAAAAAATACTAAGAGGGATAACATATTAAGCTGCTCATCAACAGTCAGGGTGAGGGCTGATCAAGTCACCGTTTCTCATAGTGTTCATTTCACTTTAACAGGTTTCCTTTTTGGTGCTCAGTTAGTTGTCACCTATCAAGGAGAACAAGTGGTATTTGTCCCTTTGGGATTGGCTTATTTCACTCAACATAATGTTTTCCAAATTCCTAACAGGGATCACTTTTAAGTTAAAATTTAAACACCTAAGAATAATTGTGTGTTAATTACAGAGTTCAACCAATGGTACTAGAACAAAAAAAATACTAAAATGGATAAAGTATTACATTGTACATCAACCGTCAGGACAAGAGCTGATCAAGTCACTGTTTCTCACTGTGTCCATTTCACTTCAACAAGTTTCCCCTTTGGTGCTCAGTTAGTTGTCGCCAATCAGGGAGAACATATGATATTTGTCCCTTTGGGACTGGCTTAATTCACTCAGCATGATATTTTCCAAATTCCTCCATCTTGTTGCAAATGACTGGGTTTCGTTGTTTTTGACTGCTGTATAGTATTCTATAGAGTACATGTCCCATAATTTCTTTATCCAGTCTACTGTTGATGGGCATTTGGGTTGGTTCCAGGTCTTAGCTATTGTGAATTGAGCTGCAATAAACATTAATGTGCAGACTGCTTTTTTAGATAAAGAAGTTTTACAAGAAAAATGTTAATAGACATGTTAAAGTTGTACCTATTCATAGGGTACTATGTGATGTTTCCTTACTTGTATGTATTGTGTAATGCCCAATCATGGTAAACATATTCATACTTTTAAGAATTTAGTATTTCTTTATAGTGAAAATGTGTAAAAATCCTATCTTGCTGTATTTTTAAATAGAGAAATATACAATGCATTACCCCTATCTATATTCACTCTACTGTGTAATAGAACCCCAGAACTTACCCTCTATGTAGCTATGAGCTAGTAAACATCAATCAACCTTTCCACCACCTTCTCTCTTTACTTCTCTCCACACCCTCTGGTAACCACCATCATATTTTTAACTTCTATGAGATAATCTAATTTTAGACTTCACATCTAATGAGTTCATGCGGTATTTGTCTTTCTATGTCTGGCTTATTTCATTAGCATATGGACACCCATTTATGTTGTTTCAAATGGTAAAATTTCATCCTTTTGAGTGATTGAGTAATATTCCATTGTGTGCACATAGCACATTTTCTCTATCCATTCACCAGAGGATGAACACTTAGGTTGTCTGTCTTGGCTATTATGAATAATGCTGCAATAAACATGGGAATAGAGAGGTATCTTTGAAGATTTCATTTCCTTTATATATATATATATACACACACACACACACACAGGAGTGAAATTGTTGGATCACATAATAATTCTATTTTAAATTTTTTAATAACCTCCATATTTTCTGATTTCCCTTCCCAAAACATCTTTTTTCTTTCACAATTCTAACAGTCAAAATACTTATAATTACCAGTGGCAAGGACACTCATATATATACTGTTACTGGGGAAAGCTCCTCCTTTGAAATTTTTTAAATTTATCATTGTACTATATATGCAAACAATTCCATGCTTCAGGTCTACATATACAAATTGAAACTCAACAGCATGTACTATAAAAATCTATCTCAAAAACTGGTTATTTTAAATTGTAAGTAAGACAATAAAGTCTATTTTTTCTGTACATCTTTCTCTGAATTGAAGATGTGTCATGTAACACATATCTAAGACAGTGTGGGGGTAGCCTGGGAATGGTAACTGTGTTCCTAAAACAAGACGTCATGTAGCACTTTGGTTTAGATAAGTGAACATTTGGGCTGTGGACAAGATGTAGGCAGAGGATATTAAAGCTCCAACTAATTAGGGAGTTATCACTTGAAAAGTTACATAACTCTAGGTCCCTGGGGTATTAGCTATCAAAGGAAACTTCTGGGAGCCATCTTGCTTCCATTTCACAATCTTCTGATGACAGAATAAGCAGTATGATTGGAAGCATTCTCCTTGAAATATCACTGCCCTTTTTACTTCAGTGACAGAATGAACCAACCACAAAGAAACAAATATTTTTGAGAAATATAAGTATGCTAATAAATTGAAATGCCTATGACTTTTAAACAAATTTGAGAAATAACTAGATTCAGCTCCACGTATATAAAATTAAACTTCCTGTAGATGATAAAAGCAAACAGTACCTACTGATCACGAAAGACCTGACAAATATTCAAAAGTTTTTGACATTGTCTCAGTCAGTATAGGACTTTTCTCATGGTCATGGGAAACCAGAAGTTAGAGAAACAAAGAATGGGATCAACTTTCATATGTTAATTCATCTTTTAGTTTCTGAGTATATTTCTACAGAAATAAAGGCTAGGTCAGGTTCCATTATCCCTTTTTAAGGATACCTTATGGTCATCTCCAAATGAGGGAAGTATTAATACATGTTCTGAGGATATACACACATACAAACACAATTGGTTACATGAGTATAAAATATGAGTATTTTCATGACAGTTTAGAAATTAAGGTAAAGAAGAGATTATTCTAAGATTCATTGACCATGAAAATTTCACAATGAGGGGTGCATTCCTTGAAAGGTTAATATATTTATAGATGAGTGAGCTGCAACAGTACAAAACAAAACTGGAGGTGGAGCCTGCTGCTAAAAGAAGTGGGAAAGTTATAGACGCCCTGCCTTGCAGTTAGAAAGGCCTTATATAGGCGACTGGAGGAAGGAAGCATTGTCTAAAGTCATACTTCAGCTACAAAACAAGTAAGGTCTTCTTTCCACATCCGGAACAGTGGGCAGTAGTTGTGTCTCCAACACAGCCCTGTTGCTACTAAGCATGCTGCTCCTTCAAGGCCGATGGCTGACTGCTTCTTAACCCATTCCCTGTCTCCCAGCTCCTTCCTTGCCCTATTGCCTTTCTTTGTTGCCCTCATTCACATCCTACTTCACCTCCCTCGGCCAATCTTATCATTCACATGAGTATGGATGAATCCTCTTATATATCTGAAACAGTTTTTAAGTCTAATCTTCTCTCAATAAAAAAATGGAAGCAGCTCCCCAAGTCATATGAAATAGCAAGAAAAAAGGTTAAGTAATAACTACTAATAATAGTAGGCTTTAAATGTGGCTCTGAGATTCTTACCAACCAGCAAGAGACGGGGCAGGTATTTTACAAGATCCACATATCATAAGGCTTTTAAATGTATTAGTAGCCTATGTTTTGATGTAGTCAAGTCTTCAAGATTGCGAATAAAAGCTTACAAGTCTGAATTCTTGACTCAGCTCTATGAATAATTGACTCTTGACATTAGTTACTTAATCTTATTAGGTCACACTTCCCTCATATGTTGAAAAAGGGGAGTTTCATTTAAAAAAAATTCCTTTCCATTTCAAGGATTTACCATCATATTAGTTTCCCAGCAATTGTGCTTCTGTGAAAATTCAACCAGAAGGGATTGAAACATGAAATAGAAAAAACTCATGAATAGCAATTTTCATAAATTCTTAAATGTTAAATGTATAAGAATGAAAGAAGGGGCAAGCATTTTTTTTTTAAATTTTTTGACAGGCAGAGTGGACAGTGAGAGAGAGAGACAGAGAGAAAGGTCTTCATTTGCCATTGGTTCACCTTCCAATGGCTGCCGCGGCTGGCGCACTGCGCTGATCCAATGGCAGGAGCCAGGTACTTATCCTGGTCTCCCATGGGGTTCAGGGCCCAAGCACTTGGGCCATCCTCCACTGCACTCCCTGGCCACAGCAGAGAGCTGGCCTGGAAGAGGGGCAACCGGGACAGAATCCGGCACCCTGACAGGGACTAGAACCCAGTGTGCCGGCACCGCAAGGCGGAGGATTAGCCTAGTGAGCCGCGGCGCCAGCCCGGGGCCAGCATTTTAACAGTGAGTTAAACTGCTGCCTGTGACGTCAACATTCCATATAGGTGTGGGTTCACGTCCTGGATGTTTTACTTCTGATCCAGTACCATGCTAATGTGCCTGGGAAAGCAAATAAAGATAGCCCATGTAGTTGACCCCCTGCCATCCACATGGGAGACCCAGGTAAAGTTCCTGGGTCTTGGCTTTGGCCTGGCCCAGCTCTGGCTGTCTCAGCCATTTGAGGAGTAAACCAGTGAATGGAAGATCTCTCTCCATCTTTCATGCTCTCTCTAACTCTGCCTTTCAAAAAGATAAATAAATCCTTATGAAAAAGACTGAATACAATGTATTATTCATTCTTTGTGACCCATTGACACAAGGGAAAGGCTATTAAGTTGAACACCATAAAACTGTTGGTTTTTTTGTTTCAAATGTGGGCAAATATTTGCAGTTTCATATGGTTCAACTTAATAAATATGTCAAATTGAGGTATCAGGGATACTGCAGCAGGAGGTCCTAACTTTGACATTCTAGATCTGGAGCAGGGAAGGAATGATATTGGAAATGCAATGGGGTATGAGTTGGCCTCCTAGGGTTTAGACTGTTGTGGTATGAATGTTAGTGCCCTCTCTCCTCCGCAAATGTATATGTTAAAATCCTAGTATCCAGAGTGATTGCATTATGAAGTGGGGTCTTTGGGGACTATTAGGTCATGAGGGCTCTGGGATTAATGTCCTTATAAAAGAGATCTAAAGTATTTGGTACAGCAGTGAAGATGCCTCTCGGCACAATCCCATATCAGAGTCGTCAGTGCAAGTCTTGGCTCTGCTTATGATTACAGCTTTCTGATAATGCATATATTATGAGGCTCAGGGAATGGTTTAAGTACTTGGAGCCCTGTGGGAGAACTGGATGGAGTTCCAGGTACCTGCCTTTGGCCTGATCCAGCCCTAGGCATTTGGGGAATGAACCATTGGTAGAAAAATATCTCTCTCTTTGTGTTTCTCTCTCTCTCTATATGTGTGTGTGCATATGTGTGTGTGTGTGTGTATGTGTGTGTTTGTGTTGCTGTTCAAATAAATAAAAATAAACACATTGGAAAGAGGAAGCACAGTTCCACCTTCCACTTTGAAGACAGTGAAAATATGTTATCTTTGAGGAAGAGGGCTGTCAATGAACAGAATCTGTCGGTGTCCTGATCATGGACTTCCCAGCTTCCAGAGTTGTGATAAGTAAATTTCTGTGGTTTATAAGCTATTCACTTTGTGGAATTTTGTTACAGTCATAATAACAGACTAAGACAGACTCTGAGTGGTTGTCAGAAGTGAGGGAACTAAGCTGTCTGTATTTAAAGACTACCTCTCCTCCCTTCCAGCTGGTAAATGTGAACAAGTTATTAACTTCTCTGGGTCTCAGTTTCCCCACACATAAGTTAGAATAATTATGTCCAGTCGTTTCCACCTTATCCATAGGACACAGTTTTCAATATCTCCAGTGGATGCCTGAAACTGTGGATAGTGCCAACCCTACATGATTAAATACTATATTTTTCTCATATTAAAATACCTACTACAAAGATTAATTTGTAAACTATGTGCAGTAAAATTAACAATAAAATAGAATAATTATAACAATATACTATATTAAAAGTTATATGGATGTTCTCTGGTTCTCCCTCAAAATATCATGTTTTGTTGTATAAACTCTCCTTGTTGTGATGATGTAAGGTAAACCAATGCTTCCATGATGAAGTGAAGTGAATGAATGATGTAGGCATTGTGATGTAGCATTAGGCTACTATGTTAGTTTTACTGAACACAAGCACTATGATTCTATGATAGTCAATCCAATAATTAAAATGACTACTAAGTGACAAATGGCTGGGTAGTGTTCATGGGTACTACAAAAGTGTGCAGAAATAGATCTAAAAGATAAATTTATTCTGGTGCAAGGAAATTTGAATTCATACCTGGGTTTATTGTAATGTACCTTTTTCTATAACCTTTTACCCATCCATGTATGGATTTCAAAAAAATTGCAGGGATTGGCATGTGGTGTAGCAGGTAAAGATGCCACCTGCAACACCAGCATCCTACATGGGCATGTCCCAGCTGCTCCATTTCTGATCCAGGCCCCTGTTAATGTCCTGGGACAGCAGAAGATGGCCCAAATGTTTGGGCCCCTGCCACTCATGTGGGAGACCTGGATGAAAATCATGGCTCCTAGCTTTGGCCTGGTCCAGCCCTGTCCGTTGTAGCCATCTAGGGAGTGAACATGTGTAAGGAAGATCTCTCCCTCTCCCTGTCCCTCTCCCTCTCCGTAACTCTCTTTCAAATAAATCTTGCAAAAGTGAGAAACATCTTTTAAAAATTGCACCAAAATTAACTTATCTTTTAATTCTGTTTTTCATGAACTTTTTGCAGTACCTTCATATTTAGCGTGGATATACTGGATAGAGAAGATTCACATCCTGGAAGAGACAGAGCAGAGTGGCCTGAGGTTTCAACACCTAGTCAGAATGGCCTGTAGTTTAAAACTTGTGAATTGTTTACTTCTGAAATTTCCATTTCATATTTCAGACTCAGATTGATCATGGGTAGGTGAAACCACAGAAAGCAAAACCACAGATAAGTACTTAATTAGTAGGAATTTTGAGAGATTAAAATACACATAAAATACTTAGCACACTGCCTAACTACAGATAAATGCTCAGTAAATGTTGGCTATAAGCTACACTAGCTGCTGGGAGGGAAACTGTAAAGTACACAGCAAAGGTATAGACAATGGCAGCAATCTAAGAGACAGAGTAGACTGCTCTCTCCCTGTTACTTGGTAATCTGTTCTATAAATTGATATGGGATATTATTTATTAGCCAGCAGCTTTGAGAAATTGTTAAACTGAGGCATAATAAGAAAAATAATTTATATCATATTATACACACACACACAAAACAAAAATTCACAAATCTAAAACCCTTTTGATGTGCTTTACATTCAGATTTATCCTATCCCATCCCATCCATACTGATTCCTAACCACCAAATTGCATCTGTTACCTAGTAATGAGTCTAACCCAACAGATAACATTTAGAAAAACACCATAGCAGATCATATTTAACTTTGAGTAATAAGAAGTATATATTTGTTCAAAGAAATAAGCACATAGGCTCAGTGTCCAGAGAGGAGATGCCACTGTACTTCCTCCCTCCGCAAGCTTTGAAACAGTTTTACATCCTCCCTACACTGTCCCCCCACTGTCAATCTCCATGCTTGCCACACTAGTCATAAGGAAAATATTAGTTATGTTTTAGCCAAATCCTAACATGTAGATACAAGCAACTCATTTCACTTTTACCCAGACTCTAAGATAAAAACCTTCCATCATCAGATGTAGGGGTGAAGTGATAGCTTAAGTATTTGAAGTTCTTATTCTACTGGGTTTTCAGCGTCTCACTTATCATTGGGTTAAAAGTGCAATCAGCGAGTGCAGATTTTCCTGGCATGCTATCTAGCTATGTCTCCACCACACACCAGCATGGAAGTGATACTTCTCAGCATACACCACATTTTTCATAGCAGCAATTTTACTTTCAACTGATGAAGTACTTCAAGGTCTTGCTATTTGGGGAAGGCCAACAATATACTTTCTTAAAGACCAAAGTAGGGACAACAGTGTGGTAATTCCATAAATAAATCATTATTATTTTGGTAGCACAATGCACCTCCAAATTCCCTATGAAGATCAGCATTATCTTTTGTAAATAATTGTTTTGGAAAACAAATACAAAGGAGCTCCCAGACAAAGCATAATGCTAAGAGGGACAGAATCCACTGACCTGGGAAGCCCCAGGTGATTTTGGGTACAGAATGGGGAAACAGGTTTTTGAGACAGAACCCTGTCACTGCAGATCTTACTGTTCACAGAACTGTCTCATAATATTCTTAATGGTTCTCTTCTGCATGGGAAGCTCTTTCCTAGCCTCAGTAAGAGGTAAGAGCCATGAAGTACTCAGGGTAACTGAGACATAGCATTTCTGTGTACTCAGTATCTGTCAGGTATTGGGCATTTATCATTTGAGACCCATAGAAATTCAGAGCATTACGTAATATTATGATCCCATTTTGCACATGAAAACTCTATATCTCAGAGAGTTTAAGAATCTTAATAAGTTGGAGAGAAGGATTCAATTCAACTCAACTGATCCAGAGCCCATGCTCTCTCCAAGGCACAGAACTTAGATGAGAAAATGATCTATAAAGCTGCACGTGATGGGCCATATGGCTTGTCAGAAATACTGCCTGGAGCCAGGCTGCATAAGGAGATTTCTTCCTCCTTTGGGTAATCACATAAACATTTTGGGAAAGACATTAAAAGGGCCCTGAACAACACTTGTAGCACTTCGGAGAGTGATGAAAATGCCCCTCTTCTTTGCATACACACCAACATTTAGCATTTTTGCTCATTTATATGGGCTGAAGGATTGGTTGGTTTTACTGAGAAAATAGCCTAAGATCCAGAATAATTTCAAAATGTATTCTAACCCATGACTTACTATATTTACAATGTCTTGTAAGCACCTTGCTTATTTTTAGACAGAATTATTACTTCACTCCATTATGTTCAAGGTCCAGGAAAGGTATCTAGTTCTTTTCTCTATTTCTATTTATGGTAGCTTGGCTGGAAGAGTGGCTGTCAAACTTCTCCTTTCCCAGACATATAAATTTGGATTTCCAAAGAATTCATGTAGGGAAATACTTATGCTGTTACTCACTGAAGCATGTCTCTGTGGTCTTTCTAAAAAATATTAAGAAAGATAGACCATTACATGTGGAGAGCATTGCATGCATAACACAATGGTCTTTAAAGATTGTTGGTCAGTCAGCAGAAGTGGTCACTGGTGGGTATGTAGGGAACTGACCTACTTAGAGATTTTTAAAGATGAACACTTGCTGATTTGAAAACACATGGGTCTGTTCAGTGGTACACAGCTTATGGTATAAGCTATTAAAATCACATTCTACCATAGATAGTGCCATTACCACTCAATCCTGTAGCAGCAGCATGTTTCTGACGGTGGTACGGGATCATATGGTTCTGATCACCTAAAAGGCCTATAAAAATGCATATTCCTGTGAATCCATCTACCATCTGAAGTGAGGCTCTGGAATCTGCATTTTAAACAAGCACCTCAATGGTTAAATGGCGCTCAATGGACCCACATTTTGAGAAACACTGGTCACAATAGTAGCACTTGAGCCTTTGGAGATTTAGAAGCCAGTGAGTCTTCACCGTGAGAAATTTCAAGAACTGTGCTCGGTGTTTTTCAAAGAAATTTCTGCAGAATAACAATCCTGAGATAATCCATGATCAACAATTTTCTTGGTCAAATAAGTTTGGGAAAACTCCATCTAGTATCCTTCCTGTGAGATGTCCCTATTATGCATAGTAAAGGCTTTGAGGAGTTCTGTAGAAAAGGAAAACCTGTTTACCAAAGGGCCTCAAAGTCCTTTGAGTAATGACCCTTACAAATTTGCCACAGAACTAGTATTCATCAGCCCATGTTCTGGGGAAATGCTGATTGCAGGCAAATGGGGAAATGTTTAGAGGAGAGGACCCAGTTTGGAGAACCCCAGGTCCCAGCTTTAATCTTGGATCCTCAGAAATCCCTAAGGAAAGATGAGAAACTCCATAGCTGAATAATTACACCTCACATCTGGGTGGCTTTTATAGTTCCACAGGCTCCTTTTCACACTTTTTCTCATTACAAGGAAAACCTCACTAGATTCTTGTGACCAAGCAGGTCAAGTATAAATATCCCCATATCACAAGTGGATAAACAAACTCATGGAAGGTAGAGAGTTTGCTTACACAGGTCATGTGCCTCTGTATCTCAGGTCTTCTTATGACATAATATACCCAAGTTTCAGATGACCTGGCAGCTAAGGTTTCAATAATATATCAGCTTATAAAATTTTCCTGTATTTACTAATAATATATTGCCTTTTAATGAAATCATGAAGATACTGACTGGCCACCCATAGCAAGAGCTGCCAAATCCTTATCTCCTCACTAACAAGGAAATGGCTTGAATTCAGATATCTCTGCTTTATCTCACCTGTGCCCTGTGGAGTCCAATTTCACAATTATTACATAGAGACAATGGTTAGGGTGAATCTGTATCTGTATTTTTACCTATATAACATTAATAGGCCTTTATAAGAAATGAACTTGTAAAATTACTTCCACACTGGGTCCTAATCTTATTAGTTAACAGTCTACTAAGGCAATCATATTTCTAGCAAATAAAATCTAGCAAATAAAATAGCCTTTTAGGGTTATTGTCTTAGCACCTTTGATCTTACTTATAAAACATTTTTATGAAATTTTTCTTTACTTTTCCATAGACCAACTTCTCTACAGCTTATTCTAATTCATTTCAATCCCAAGAGTTGTGGACTTTCATTCACTAGCATGACTGCTGCAAAAGTATTTATGCTATGTGTTTTATAAGATTCAATGTACATCTATAACAAACTGTTCTAAATAGTGAGCACATAGCTGTGCATACCTGGAAAAGTTTTCTCCTTCTCCAACATCTTTGATTATTTGGCTAAATTCACAATCCTGATTTAACATATCTTCCCCTGCCCTCTCTCATCCATCATTTCCCACTCATTATTTATGCTTGACAAATTTGTGTTATGATTACATTAGGTATAACTTCTAAGGATTATTCAAAATATGGAAGGGTACTTCAAAAGTCCATGAAAAAGTGGAATTAAAAGATAACTCTATGGGACTGATGCTGTGGAGTAGAAAGTTAAGCCTCTGCTTCCAGTGCCAGCATCTCATACGCAGAGAACTACAACAGAAAATTTGTTTGATTATATGAGAATTCTCCAAAATGTTCATTAAAAATGCATATTATGAAAAAACCTTTGCATGGATTTTGAAATATTTTGCATCAAAATAGAGGTATCTTTTTTTAAACACTTATTATTTATTTGAAAGTTAGAAATACAGAAGGAGGAAGAGAGATCTTTTCCACCTTTTGGTACACTCCCCAAATGGCCACAATGAGTCCTGGTTGCTCCATTTCTGATCAAGCTCCCTGCTATTGTGCCTGGGAAAGCAGAAGAAGATGGCTTAAGTACTTGGGCCCCTGTTTCCATATGGGAGACCCAGATGAAGCTCCTGGCTCCTGGCTTCAGCCTAGCCCAGCCCCGACCATTGTAGCCATTTGGGGAGTGAACCAGTGGGTGAAAAAGATCTGTCTCTCTGTATTTCTACCTAATAAATAAATAATTTAAAAAGATACCGCTATTTTTATGCAAAACTATTTTGAAATCCATGCAAAGGTTTTTTCATAATATGTATTTTCCATGAACATTTTTGAGAATTCTCATATAATCAAACACATTTTCTGTTTTAGTTCCTAATTTTTTTAAAATGCCAAAAATGTTATCAAATTGTACATTGTAACTCCTTTTTTGTAGATTACACAGAGTCTTATTTTCTTAGGATTTTAATCAGAAAAATATGGATATCTCTAGAAATACTCCATTCCTCATTCCAACTCTGTAATCTGTTTTGTTACAACTGATCCAGAGAAAATAAAAATGCATCATGTTTGAAGCCTACACCATTCAAGGGTAAATTGTATCTCATTTTGAGTCATATTATATGTTCATTATATCTAGAAAAACAATTTGGATAATAAAAGTGCCAAACGTTAACTCAAGCTATAAACATGCAATGGCATATTTACATCATGCATCAGACTTTTCTAGTTTCTTTTCTTAATGCTTCTCATCTTGCACTAAAATCCTTAACCCATTTGTTCTTTGATTTATGGGATGGATGAATTACTTTTGATTAATAAAAATTAGAAACCTTAATTGGACCTTATTTGAGGTTTGGTTGCATTAAATGAATCTACTGGCAATCAAAAATGTATTTTTAAAGGGAGTTAAGGCTAATATATCAACAAATGAGGAGCTATAAACATGATTAATATACACATTAGACTTTCCTTATCACGTTTTGCTGGCAGCTTTTATCCGGTCACAGCTGAAATTCCATTGAGTTCTTTCTCCTTTTGTATAAAATACAGATTATGTGGAGACAGCAGTCTGAGCAACTGGAGTTTCATCTTGTCTGCCCATTAATTATTAATGCTGTTTCAGGACTTCTTATCTATCACGGCTGAGAGATGGAGGGCTGTATTTTTATAGACATTTTCAAGTAAGAAAATAGCCTGCATGGTGCCCTTGTACTTGGCAATAGAGAAGGGACCAAAAATATTCCCAGGTTTATGAAGCCACTGAAAAGGAATGCTCTAACTCACTGATTTTGCTGTTGCATTGAAGGGGTATGATTTTTGAAGAAGAAACAAAAACTGAGTAAAGCACATTTTTTGACATCTTTTTAAAAATACCATGTTCTAATGACTGCATTGAATGCAGTCAACCTGAATATTAGAGATTATGCATTGCCCAGATTGTATTGACACATCCATATGAAGGCAATTGAGCTTTATGTATTTAGAATGGACTTTGTCTTCCTCAGAGGTGCAATGCTGTGATTTAAAGCCTGGGTTGTAATGTAAGGAGCACTAGCCAGGCAACTGACCTGGTGCAAGTCACTCATTGTGGCTCACTAGAGAATACAAAGGATGGTGAAAATGATTCGATAAAACCTAGCATTCAAAATAGGGTTCAGTTTAGTAATCCCTGAAAGCCAATTATTTTCATCTGTTTTGTTTACTAAAATCAGTGAAATGTACAACCATAATTTTCAGCAGGAAATAAAATGAAAACAGAAAAGTTTGGTTCAAAGAGTATTTCAATAACTTAAACTTGAGGTTATGAAGGAGTGAAATGGCAAAGACAAATCGAATTCTAAGATTAAGATTTTTATTATTCTAGAGAATAGTAAAATATCAGGTCTAACTTATTAAAAAAAAAAACAGGATATCAAGACACTTTTGTGTGAATACTTGAAGACCCTTTTCTGTGAATACTTGAAGACCCTAAATATATCACTTAAAATTTTCTTCCACGTTCAATTTCTCCTCTATTAACGTATAGAGGAAACACTATTAATGAATGTGGAAAATTTCAGAGTACATGAGAACACCAGCACACACACACACACACACACACTTGGATTTCTCTAAACATATATATTATAATAAAAATAACTGTAATAGCATTTTCCCAATATAGCAACTGTGGCAGAGACCACTAATTGCCCCTCAAGGTCCATTCTCTCATCCCTCTAGTTAGAGAACATCCTCCTCAAGTTCTAGTGGGAGTGATTGGGCTTATAACCACCTGGACTCTTTGTGAGTGTTAATGAATCTACTTGAACTATGTGGACAGGAGTGAAAGCCTAGGAATTTGTGAAGTACTTACATAGAAAAAACCTGGGGCCTTCGAGGAACTTGAGGAAAAGAGCACCTATTTAACCTGCTCATGTACTGCAATGTGGAAAAGAAACATCCTTTTATAGGGTTTGAGCCATTATTTGTTTGTGCAGCAGCTCACCTTAACCTTAACACAATGGTCACATTCAACCTAAGGGAAGGGCTGTAGCTGTGGATGACTAATATGTATTTATGGCTCCAAAGACCTGACCTAGGCACTGGTGTTGTGGCACAGTGGGCTAAGCTGCCATCTGATATCCACATTCCATATCAGAGTACTGGTTCACCTCTAGGCTACTTTGCTTCTCATGTAACTTCCTGCTAATATCCCTAGAAAGGCAAAAGAGAAAGGCCTAATTACTTGGGTCCTTGTCACCCACATTGGAAACACAGGTAGAGTTTCCGGCTCCCAGTTGTTGCAGTCATTTGGGGGTGAACCAACGAATGGACCATCTCTCTGTCTCTCTGTCTCTGTCTCTGTCTCTGTCTCTCTCTCTCTCTCACACACACACACACACACACACACGCAGAGACAGAGACAGAGAGAGAAAGCAATACTGTTAAGTCTAACACACATGACAGTTTTTTTTTTACATCAAAAATCTCTTGGAGAGCACTTACATACATCTCTAACTCCTGATTCTGCATATATTGCTGCTTCCTAGATGATTTTCACTATTTTTTGTATGTTTTGGCTGGTGTTTGACCAATCAGTAGAAACACAACCTTAGTCTGCATAGTTTATTGCAAAATTTGAACTAGGATGAGAACTAAGTGTCTCTGAGCTCTTTACAATAAACCTAATGTGTGACATATCATGATAAGTACATTAATGATATTATAGGAATAAAAAAATATTTCTTTCCATCTCAAAAGCCTGGGCCTGATTCATGGCTTACTCTTTTAATCTTAAAAGTTTAATATCATTTTTCTAGTCAAGTAATGGATGATTAGTTTAACATCAAGACAGTGGTTGATCTTAATTCCCCCTAATAATATGTAATTGGGAGACTTGTTACCCTTTACAAGCCAGGAGGGATCATGTGAAACTGCCCCCCACTTGCTTTTGCATTTTAAAAAAAATCTAAACATCTGAGTGAATTATACAAAATAATCTTAAAATTGTATCTATGAAATACAAAAAATCTGTTATCTTCATATTCATATTACCTTTTTTAAAAAATGCAAATGTTATACTTCATTTCCCTACCAAGCATAATTATATACTTCACAGAAGAAAAGGGTATCATTTGTACCTAGTGAGGTAGGCAGGCATACGGGATAAAACTGATCAAGTTTGGGAGCTGGAAGACCACGCCTCCACCACACCCCTGTGTGAGCTCATGCCCTACCTGACCACACCTGGGCACCTACCTGCCCACCAGACCATGTAACTACTTCCTTTCAAAAAATATATAAAAGGCAAAGAGCGCCCCAAAAGGCTCTCTGCCTCTGTTTCACTGCTCGTGATAAGCTGTAGATAGCTGATCAAAATGCTTGCTGTACGTGGCTTTTGAGCTGCTTTTGCTCCGTATGGACCCCAACCTAATCTCCAGATTTTCCCCTCTCCCTAGATTGGACTAATGCCCTCACTCTCCTATGCAACTTTCTCACTGAATAAAAGCTTAAAAATGTACCATGCTGCCTCATTCATTTATGCCGGTATTCAGAATTCTTCTCTGATTATTTGGCAAGAACCCACATGGGCTTATTACTATTGGGAATTTATTAATAAGCACATTGTGGCATCATATGGCACCCCAAATTCCAGTTTCATATGGCACCACAGATGGGACTTTTTGGGGCCACACTCCAGTATATTTTAGGGAGCCAATTCAGATATCACTAGGTCATTCAGTTTTCATTAATGGTTAGTTGTGAATTCATGACTTGGTGGTAGTTATTCCCAAAGGACAGAACCCTCTTTCTATGGAACATGGCTGAACAAGTCATAGCTATCTAGGTGTTCTATGGTTTATCTGTATCTTAAGGGGGAAAATGATGCCCATTTCAAGGGAAAATTTCAAGACTTATTTTAACTGCCAAGTTATCCTTCTGCTCTGTTCAACCATATACCCTCAGCAACCTGTCATAACGGATGTCCCTAACTGACACTGAAAATCTCCAGCAATAGCTGATTGAATTGTTGCTGAATTCCTGGTTAAAATGTTTTTTTTCTTCGTAACATCTGAATTAGTTTAATGGGTGAAACTATAGTCAAATTCTAAAGTGTAGTAGTGAGAGATCTGGCTCTGTGACAGAATGACCAAAATCAGGAAACAGGGGAAAATAACAACCTAGAGAATCATGGCTGAAAGAAGAACATTACTACTAAATAATGAAGAAGAATGTAAACAGATAAGAGACACAGAGAACCATGGATCTTTAAAAGGTTGCAAGAAGGATGACAAAGATAAAAAATGATAAGAGCTGTCATAGAGAACAAAGTCAATGTGTGTACATTATTCAGTTCAAGAAATTAGAGTCAGAAGGTCAAGTGTGGGTAACATTAAATATGAATAATGAGGAATAAAATAAGTAAAAAGCAGGCTAGTTTCATAAATCAATTCCAGAGAAACATGGTTAGGGGAAGGAGAAAGGAGAATAGAGGATAACCCATTGTAGCCTGTTGAAATGTCAAGATCTATTACCAATTACTAAATATCAGTGTTTGGGGTCAGAAACCAGTGCATTCCAACAAGCAGTGGGGATTATCTAATTTGCACTTTGAAGTGTACTTAAACAAAACAAAAGAGAAAACACTGACATTTGTAATAAATGGAAAACTCATAGGAGGGAAAGTGAAGAGAAACAACATGTGAGCCCTTATCACAACCTATCCCAGGATGGTCTCTGACCAGACCTTGTGGGGGGACCCCATTTCTGCCTCTGGCTGTATAGACAACACCAAGAAAGAAGCTGCTATGAAGGACAAGTGAAAAGGAGATTTAGAATGAAGACGATTTGGGCAAGAGTCCATACGCCAAGGTTCAGGGACCAGAACTCCTGCTTTTTATGCTCCCACTGGGAGCGGTACAGGCGGGAGGAACAGGGACAGGCCCCTTGGGGAAGGAGGGGACACTGGAGTCGGCCACTAACAACAGATTACAGCCCAGTGTAAACAGTGTGCCGGACACATGTGGGCTGCAGAAAGAGTGGTGATGAATAAGCGTGTATCCAGGCAAGGACTTCAAACAGGAGGAGGTTGAGTGATGATGAAAATGATTCAGTGCTCTCATAAATGACTCATGAGGGGCACAGAAAGTGAAGAAAATAAAGAAGTGTCCACATTTATCAAAGCACTCGACAAAGGATAGGGGGATGCACAATTAGGGAAACAAATCACTGGGACAGGGCAAAGGAAAGGAGAAAGCTGTAGGAGATTCAACAGAACTCCAAGAAGACAAGGGCAGCACTGTAAAACAGCAGATTAATCCACTCACCAAATTGTAGTGAACACAAATTAGTCTTCCAGTCCTAATATTGATTTAATCCAAGGGAAGGCTGATTGGCCTTCATTTGGCCTCTACTGGTCTCTCCTTGTTTTTCCAACCTCTCTATCCACAGGCTCTTGCTCATTTTAGGTAAATCTGACATCCTGCAGGTATGTACTGTAGAGCCTGATCAGGTATACATCTGTGTCATTCCTGATGTGCAGTGTCTACAGAATGTCTGTTGCTCTGAATTTTAATGATCATTCCACCTTGAAGTACTCTTTAATATTCTGAACACATTCAGACTAAACTTTAAGGACAAAACTGATGCCCTCTGTTTTTGGATTAGCTGTTCTGATTCCGGTATCTCCTTTTTTTTTTTTTTTTTTTTTTTACCTACCCAACCTTTCTAAATCATCTTTTGTATTATTATCTTCCATGTTGCTGAGTAACTAGAGGACAGAGCTCCCCACCAACTTGAAATCGAACATAAAGCATGGATGAAGGGGGAAGAAATAAAACAAGTGGTTGTGTTAGGACTCTGAAGTTTCAAGACAGATTTGCTACCATGGCAAATAACCAGGCCTGTGCTAATTGATGCAATCACACTAAGCTAATATTGTTACATTTATTATCAGTCTGTGCATACGGGCTTCAGAGTTTTATTCACAAAGAAATATCCATACTATTAGCATCGCATATAATTCCTTGCCCATATTATAGATAAACTCTATGTCAGATAATATAGTTGTATCAATCCGTGTTTTATAAAAGAGTTCGGATTTTTCATCATGCTTTATTGAATATGTATTTTTATTCATTTCAGAAGTAGTTGACTTTATACGTGAAAAAGCTGTTATTTAAGGTTCTACACTATGGCCTTACATATGTAAGCATGTATAACTTTTACTGAAACTTCAACATATTTCTCCACAGGAACAATTTCACGATTCAATTTGGCAAATCTTATCTCTGGAACAGACAAAAGGAAAGAGATGACCAAAGTCAAGGTGTCCTTCTTCTTAGGGTTGGGGTGCTGGTAGGTGGACATGGGTACAGACATGAGTGCTATAGCCCCTCCCTAAAAGGATAGATGATAACCTCTGCATTTTGGCACAATCATTATCAGGTAACAACACACTTCCCCATAACATTTGGACTACTGTTTATTTTGACATGATGTTTTATAGTTTTTGAAAAAAATATAAAAGTGTGATTCAAATATACCATGCCAGTCTAACACAGCTAGAGCCAAATAGCTCAGAATGTGAAACCAGGACATGAAGTACAAAGAAATATCAATGGCACTGAGGATTTTATATCTTTAGCTTATGATTTTTTTCTTCAGATATTCATTTCTTGTTGGTTTCACCCCCTTACCTGGGTCAGTAACAGACATGGTTATGTAGTGAGGTTCTGTAACAGTGCTTAGCACATATTATGTATCTAATGGTTAAATTAGTGTTTGATGAATGAAAGAATGAAAATGACAATACAGTGATATCAAGAAACCTCTGAAACCTAACAATATTATTCATAGATCTGATTTCATCATCATTTTAAAAAATCATCTATTATTTTTCACTTTATGTTTCAGTGTGGGAGCAAACTGTTGAAATCCTTACTTAATGTATACTAAGCCGATCTTCTGTATATTAAGATAATCGAAAATGAATCTTGATGTGAATGGAAGGGAAGAGGGAGTGGGAAAGGGGAGGGTTGTGGGTGGGAGGGACGGTATGGGGGGGAAGCCATTGTAATCCATAAATCGTACTTTGGAAATTTATATTCATTAAATAAAAGTTAAAAAAAAGAAAGAAAAAAAGAATCTAATGATATAGTAATATTTTTTCTTTAATTATGTGAATGTAATAAAAATTATTAGTTTTCATAAAAAAATCCTCTAAGAATTTTACAATTCGAAGGTAACTTAAAGACCATTCAATCTAGACTTCCACAACATTCCCCCCATGGGTGCACCCACCCTCAGTAAGTATCTCCAATGTCAGGGAATTCACTGCCCTACTGGATGGCCTTCATCCTGAGCTCTAACCCTAACACGTATCTGCATCCTGTGACTCCTGCAATCTTTGATCCTACTAAAATTTAAAGTTTGATAGCATGTCTACTGCTTTTTTAAAAAAAGTAAAATAAAATAAGTCCCAAGCAGAATAAAAACACTGCCTTGTGTTGGGTTATATCTTCAAGCTTTGACATCACTTCCTTTCTCTGGGGACTCAGGGCCCTACCCTCTTATATGACTGCCCTTTTCCAACACCACTATTCCCTCACATTCTCTAACCTGCAGTCAAAACATATGTCTGGGGTAGTCTTTGAAATAATTCAGATAAATGATTTATATACTACAAAAGGTTCCTGGAGAGAATGTTTTACACAGGGACTGCCCCTGATACAAGCCTATATACCTTGACATGTATGAGAAAGATAGAGCTGGGGGCAGGTGGCTATCTCCTGGCCCTCATGTCTCATCATGTACACAGTTCTATGCTATGCATTTGTAAAGATTCTGTTCTCTTTACCTTGCTTTATCCTGACCTTCCCAGTAGGTGGAAGATCAGCATTTTGCTCCCTTGCTTAGCTCCAAATTTGCAGGTACTTATTTTTGAACATATTTAAATATCTACATAATTTTTAAAAAGTTCTTTCTGAGGTAAACTCTTGCACATTTTTGGTGGGAATATAAATTAGTGCATCCATTATTGAAAACAATGCAGATTTCTCAAAACATCTAGAAATAGAATCACTATATTATCCAGTGACCCCATCCCATTCCTGGTTATATATTCAAAAGTAAAGAAATCAATTTGTCAGAGACATTTGTACTCACATGTTTATTACTGCATGATTTACAATAGCCAAGATCTGGAATCAGCCAAAGTGTCCTTCAATAGATCAGTAGATAAGGAAAATCTGGAACACATACACACACATACAGAGACAAGTGAGTTTTATTCAGTCATTGAAAAAAACATGAAGCTTTGTCATTTGCAGCAACATGGATGGAACTAGTAGACACAATATTTAGTAAAATAAGTCAGGCACAGGAAGATAAATAGGGTCTGTTATCATTTATATGTTGAAGCTAATATAGATCTCAAATAATATAAAATAATAATATAACATAACATAATATATAATAGTGGTTACCAGATCCTGGAAGGGTGTGGGGAGAGGGAGGGATTGAGAGACAATGGTTAATGACTACAGGGGTGCAATTAGAATGAATAATTTCCAATGTTTTATAGCAAAGAATAACTATGGTTGGGAACAATTAATATTTTAAAAAAGCCATTTCAAAGGATTTTGAATGTTCCCAACTCAAAGAAATGATACATCAGTTACCTTGACCTGATCATTAAACATTGTATATACGTATTGAAATACCACACAGTATACCATAAATATAATTATGTGTCAAATATCTTGGCCGGCGCCGCGGCTCACTAGGCTAATCCTCCGCCTAGCGGCGCCGGCCACCGGGTTCTAGTCCCGGTCGGGGCGCCGGATTCTGTCCCGGTTGCCCCTCTTCCAGGCCAGCCCTCTGCTGTGGCCAGGGAGTGCAGTGGAGGATGGCCCAGGTGCTTGGGCCCTGCACCCCATGGGAGACCAGGAAAAGCACCTGGCTCCTGGCTCCTGCCATCGGATCAGCGCGGTGCGCCGGCCGCAGCGCGCCGGCCGCGGCGGCCATTGGAGGGTGAACCAACGGCAAAAGGAAGACCTTTCTCTCTGTCTCTCTCTCTCACTGTCCACTCTGCCTGTCCAAAAAAAAAAAAAAATATCTTAAGAACTGCTAAAGTTCTTCCCTTCTATTAAATATTAATGCCATAAAATAAAATGATTTTTCTTCATTTGAAAAGTACACAATTTTTATCTTAAAAATATGAAGTTCAGGTATAAAAGAGATATAATGGAAAGAGGCTGGGCTTTGGCTTATGTTGGCCCAAGGCTGGAATCCTAGCACACATGCCTTTGAGAAAGTTATAAGTCTCTGTTTCCTCATCTGTAAAGTGGACATCCTGTTACTTCATTGTAGGATGGCTGGGGACCACAAATATTATAGGCACATAGGAGGTACTCAGTCCATATTTCCTCTTCCCATTCAGGAGAAATTTTTACAGGGAAACTTCTCATTTAAAAAAATCACTTTTTTCAAAATAAGTCTTTCATTGTCCAATCTATCAGACTACAAGAATAGTAAACATCTATTTTGCCAGATCTTTGCAGATGTAGGAAGCTGTTTCTATTAAAGGCCACCTTACAAGGGGTGTCTGAGTATCTGGGTCATTAACAAACATATGCCATGCACTTTGCCCCACCCTGCTCTGGCTTGACTCTCAAGCATGTCTTAACTAACTTTGGAGTCTGACTTCTACAGCCAAATCATATTCACTCCAGAATCACCCTTGAGACCCTTCTGAGCCAGCTGGGTTCACTCCACAGCTAAATCAAGAGAATCCTAAAGCCACTGAAGTCACTGCAGGAACCTCTGGAATCGTCTGCTACCAGGAAATCAGGATCCCAAAGAAGGACTACATAATATCTGGCCAGTTCTGGGACAGAATTTATTCCCTGTGCCCCCACCTTTACTTATACTATTTATTTTACCTCTTACATGCATTCTCATCTTTACTCAACCAGAACAACTTCTAAAAAGACTTTGGGGTCCAGTGATATGGTGTAGTGGGTTAGGCCAACACCTGTGAAGCTAGTATCCTTTATGGGAGCCCATTTGATTCCCAGCTGCTCCACTTCCAATCCAACTCCCTGATAATATACTTGCAGGAAGAAGTGAATAGTTGTGCTATAAAATAAGTAATATAAGGACCACTGTAGCAGAAAGAGTCCGATCGTTACACGTTTAAAAGCTCAGAGAAAAAGTAATAGAGAAAGGAACACAGGGCAAGAGTCCTCAGTTGAGAATATGAATTCTTCACATCAGTAATATCAGGGGGTTGTAGTTCAAACAGATAGAACACAATATGCAATGACATCGCATGTTCAGCCATGGACAAAGGATGTAAGTAACAAAGTAATGGGAAAGAGGTTAGTGAGGTAGGCAGGTGGCAAGATAATGAAGAACCCTGGAAGCCACACAGAGCAGCTGGTACTGATTCTTTTTAAGGGTGGGAAACCTTTGCATTGACAAGGGCCATTTGTATATCTGTAACATCAGTCATGGACTATACAAAACTCAATCACAGAATGATTGGATTTTGAGTCCTACCTATGATTGCTTTGGAAGGGATGGACCAAATGATTTCATGGGTTCTCCACCTCTGTTGAACAGACCATGTTGTCAAATAGCTTTTGAGTGAGACAGACAGGACTCATCTTTTGATAACTTGCATCATTAGGTGAATTAGAATTACCCTGGTATGTAGTTTGAGACTTATGCATTGACTGGGTAAACCACAATTTTTCTTTTTCTTTCCCAGAGCAATACTATCTAATAACTGCCCCCCTGCAACAGCATTGTGGGGGAACAGGCATCATCAGAATGGGAATGTCTGCATTACATGTTCACTATTTAACACCTTAACACCTTCATTGAATCTTACATTGAATCTTACAAAGGATAAGGTCCTTACCTATTTTGTATACACACGTATTCTACCATCTACATGAGTGTTGATTCCGAGAAGACAATCAATAGTCATTTGTTGAGAAAACAATTGAATACTTATAAAGCATCAAAATACATTAAATAAAAACTGATATAACAGTAGAGAGAAATAGAAAAACCTATCATGACAGCAGGAAACTTTAACAACTATCCAAGAGGAAAAGAGATATGGAGCAGGTAGAACATCAGTAAACAGTTCAATTCTATAGCACCACTGATCAATTGGACATAATTGACATTCATATGTTGGTTTATCCAACAACAGATTACATGTTCCTCTCAAACTCACATAGAACACACATCAAGGGAAACCATATTCTGGGCCATAAAGCACATCTAAACAGATTTTTAAAAATGTAAGTCAATCAGTGTCTGCTCTTAGCCCACAGTGGATTTAAACTAGAAATCACTAATAGGAAGCAAATGAATGAATACATTAATATATTAATACATATTAGAATCAAGAGCAGACAAATTTATTTAATGTAAGTTTGTGGTATGCTTTAAAGCCAGATATTGTGGAGGGATTTTTTTTTCCCTCAGGATCATTTGATTATTCTGGGTCTTTGGTGGTGTTTCATATGAATTTTAAGAGTTTTTTTCGAATTATGTAAAAAATGTCATTAGCATTTTGATTGGGATTACATTGAATCTGTAGATTCCTGTAGGTAGTATAGGCATTCCGTTCCATGAGCCAGAAATACCTTTCCATTTTTTTTGCGTCCTTGATGATTTCTTTCAGCAATGTTTGATAATTTTAATTTGAGATCTTTCATTTCTTTAAATTTATTCCTCGATTTTTTTTGTGTGTATGGGTATTGTTAATAGGATTTATTTCTTCCCATTTTGCTGAGTTCATCATGTCCATCATCAAATGAATGGGTTTGAAAATGTCACACACACATGCACATGATGGAATACTATTCATCTGTAAAAATGAAGTTTTGTCATTTGCAGCAAAATGGATGCAACTGGAGAATGTTATGTTGAGTGAAATAAGCTGGCTGCAAAAAGACAAGTACTGCATGTTCGATAGGGAAAGTTAAAATTTAAAAAAGAAAAAAATCTGAAAATGAAAAAGAAGGAACTACTATGTGTATCAGTATTGCTGCAAATATAGTTTTGTCAAATTTTGGTGTATTATCTTTGTCAAACCAATGGTTGGCAATGATATACAATTATGGTTTTCATAATTAGTGATTGTTTTAAATTTTATTAATTTAGAGTGAAATGATCATCTTTTCATTGGATTGTTTTTACCCCTTGCCTTTATTCTCATTGAACTAGGGTATTTTAATTTTTGCTTGCTGAATTATTTATTTAGTAGCATATTAAGACTTTGACTAGAATGTAAATTAAAAACACAGTGTCTCAAAAAAAAAAAAGAAAGAAAGAAAACAAAAGAAAAGAAAGGGAAAGAAAAAAACTAAAAGAGAAAAGAATAGAACAGAATGAAAAGAAAGAGGGAGGCTGGAAGGAGGGAAGGAGGAAGGAAATATTATATTCTTAGAATTGTATCTATGAACTACATTGAATCATTCTTTTTGTATTAATATCACATTAACATGAAAAAATAGTTTAAAAAGCACAGACAAATTTGTAATGGAACTTCCCTCTTAATCAGAGAAGAATTTGGATCTGTTAGAATTATCTTTGGATTCCCCTTATTGTGAACAAAGTAGATCTGTTTTTGGTCTTTTCACTACTACCTGCTTAATAGCCAAATATGGGATAGCTGGTCATTTCTCATCTGCTCTACAGACCCTGTCTATTTTGAATAAAATAGGAAAGTTCCCAGAAAAGGTTGGTTTGGGTATTTACTTTTTTTGTATTTCTTCTTCCCAAAGTTCCATTATGGCGAAGCTAGTGCTGTGAGAGCAATTCACCTTAAATTCTTGTCTGTCCCACTTTTCCCTGACACTAACACTTGTTCTTTTGCTATCCCGCCTTTTATGAAAAATGAGTGTTGTTAATTGCTCCAGGAAAAAAATCTGGGGTCTCTAGGATAAACATCATAAACCATAGAGGCTTCTCTCACTATAACTACTTTTAGATATAATTGAGTAAATTTAATAAAAATTGTACAGATTGTCAAAAATATTCATGAGTCAGACTGTGGTCTGAACTTCTAAACTGCTAAATTAACCACTTCTGGGGGTGGGAGAAGTGGTAAATGGAATATATCCAGCCACACCAATTTTTCCTCAAACTATTGCAAAACATTGAAAGAGAGGGATTCCTTCCAAACCCATTCTATGAGGTCAGCATTACTTTGATTCTAAAACCAGACAATACAACAACAGTAATAGAAACCTTTAAAAGCAACATCCCTGATGAACATAAATGAAGAAATTCTCAACATAGAACTAGTAAATCAAATACAATGGATTAGAAATATGTTTTATCATGATGTGTGATTATTTTGAAATTTATTATATAGGAGTGAAACCAATGATCAGGTATGATTTTTGTGAGGAATACAGAGATGCTTAAGTTACACAAATTAATAAATATAATACATCACATCAACAGAATGAAGCATAAAAATCTTATGATCATTTTAATACACAGAAAGGAAGTCAATAAAATTCAACACCCAGTCATTATAAAAAGAACTCTGAAAAAATTACTTATAGAAGAAATATATCTCAACAAAATAAAGACTATATATAACAAACATAGCCAATATTATATTGAATGAAGAAAAACTAAAAGCATTTCCTCTGAAATCTGTAACTGGACAAGAATGCCCACTCTCACTGCTTTTATTTGATATAGTACTGGCAGTTTTGACCACAAAATTTAGGCAAGAGAAAGAGATAAAAGGAATACAAATAGGAAATGAAAAATTAAATTATCCTTATTTGCAAAAGAGATTATTAGAACTGATGAATTAATTCAATAAAAGTGGTAGGATACAAAATCAGTACTCCAAAATTAGTAACAATTTATAAATCAATAAATTCATAGAGAAGGAAAATATAAGAGCCATTTTATTCACAAAAGCTATTAAATAATAAAATGCTTTGAAATAAATTGAACCTAGTTTATGAATGTCTTCTATAAAGAAAATTACAAAATGCTAATGAAAGAAATTGAAGATAGAAAAAATGGAAAAGCCTCCCATACTTATAGTGTCCATAATACTGAAATAGATTTATAGCTTCAATGCTGTACCCACCAAAATACCAATGAAATTCTTCACAGAACTAGAAAAAAATCCTAAAATTCACAGAAAGGCACAAAGGCCTGAAATACCAAAGCAATCTTGAACAGAAAGAACAAAGCAGGAGGCAACACAATGTCAGATTTAAGACATACTACAGAGGTACTGTAACAAAAACAGCAAGGAACTGGCATAAAAACAGACTGGGAGACAAATTAGAATAGAATAGAAACCCAGAAATGAATCTACACATCTACAGCCAACTAGTCTTTGACAGAGTTGCCAAAAACATATCCTGGAGAAAAGATAGTCTCTTCATTAAGTGATGCTTGGAAAATTCTATTTCCACATTTAGAAGTTTGAATCAATTAAAAATGGACAAAAAGTTTAAGACCTGAAACTATGAAACCACTAGAAAAAAAAAAAAAACCAGTGGAAACACATTAAGACACTGGAATAAACAGTGATTTTTTTTTTTTTAAGATTCCCAAAAGCACAGGCAATAAAAGCGAAACTAGAATAATGAGATTATATCAAACAAGATGTATTTGTACAGCCAGGGAAACAACCAAAAGTGAGGAGACAACCAACACAGAATTGGAGAAAATATTTGCAAACTATTTACCTAATAAAGTATGAAAATCCAGACAATATAAAGAATATTTAAAATTCAACAAAAAGCTTCCAAACAATTCAGCTAAGAAATAAGATCTAAATAGACACTTTTCAAAAGTAGAAATATAAATGGCCAACAAATAAGTGAAAAAATGCTCAATATCACTAGCCATCCATGAAAATGCAGATCAAAACCACCATGAGATATCACCTCACCTCTGCCATAATGGCTATTATAAAAAAGGGCTATTACAAAAATGCAAGCAAAGGTGTGGAGAAGTTAAACTCTTATTCACTATTGGTGGTAGCTCAGTCACTGTGGAAAACAGTATGTTGGTTTCTTAAAAAAAAAAAAGAAATCCACCATAGGACTTCACTATCCTACTTCTCAGTATATATCTAAAGGAAATGAAATCAGTATATGAAATAAAAACCTATAATACTTATATCTCCATGTTCATTGCAGCATTATTTACCATAGTAAAGAGATGGAAACAATATAGGGCTCCACTGATGGATGTCCAGATAATGAGAATGTGGTATATCTACACACTGGAATATTATTCATCCATAAAAATATTGAAATCCTGACACTTGCAGCAAAATAGATAGAATTAGAGATCATTATGTAAAATGAAATAAGCAAACCACAGAAAGAAAATTTAATGTGAGCAAGCTAAATACACATGCACACATGTAATATGTATTATATGTGTATATATATGTATATTATACATTATATGTATATATGTATATGTATATATGTGTATATGTATATATGTGTATATATATTTAATATAAAATATTGATTAGTAGAGGCTGGCAAGTGTAGGGGAGGGGATGGGAGAGATTTGGTATTGAGTGCCAAACCATAGTCAAGTGAAAAAAATGGGTTCTGATGTTCCTCAGAAGGGTAAGGAAAGCATAGTACATAGTACAGGAAACAAAAAAGTTAACTGCATCGCATGACTGGTTTATGCCATGTGCATTGAAATATTGCAGTGTACTCCATGAAAATGTTCAGGTATTTCATGTTAATCTAAAATTAAAATAAATAAATAAGTTAAAAAAGAGAAATGGATGAAAATCTGACTAGATGCTTCTCAAAAGAAGAAATACAAATGGCTACTAAATATATGAATAAAATCTTTTTTTTTTTTTAAACAGGCAGAGTGGACAGTGAGAGAGAGAGACAGAGAGAAAGGTCTTCCTTTGCCGTTGGTTCACCCTCCAATGGCCGCCGCGGCCGGCGCGCTGCAGCCGGCGCACGCGCTGATCCAATGGCAGGAGCCAGGAGCCAGGTGCTTTTCCTGGTCTCCCATGGGGTGCAGGGCCCAAGCACCTGGGCCATCCTCCACTGCACTCCCTGGCCACAGCAGAGGGCTGGCCTGGAAGAGGGGCAACCGGGACAGAATCCGGCGCCCCGACCGGGACTAGAACCCGGTGTGCTGGCGCCGCTAGGCGGAGGATTAGCCTAGTGAGCCGCAGCGCCGGCCTGAATAAAATCTTTAATATCACTAGCCATCAAGGAAAACCAAAGCCACAATGAAGTGTCATCACACTTCAGTTAGAAGAGTTATCAAAAAGACAAAAATTAACAAAGATTGGCAAGGATATAGAGAAAAGGTAACATTTATACACTGCTGGCAGAGATTCAAAACTAGTACAACCAGTGTGGATAACAGCATGGAGGTTCCTTAGGATATTAAAAATAGATTTTTCATATGATCCAGTTATCCCACTTCTGGGTATATATATGAAAAAAAAAGATAAATCAACATGTAAAAGAGATACCTCAACTCCTATGTTTATGCAACACTATCCACAACAACCAAGAAACTCAATCTAGTGTCCTTTATTTGATGAATGGGAAAAGAAAATGTGGAACAAACATACAATGGAGTATTATTCAATCATAAATAAGAAGGAATTCCTGACATCTGCAGCAAAATGAATGGAGTAAGAAATAACTATGTTAGGTGAAATAAGCCAAATACAGAAAAACACTACATTATACCTCACAAACAATAGTGGATTAGTACAGGATAATGATCACTGGAAACTGGAAAGGACAAGAGAACAGAAAGGGCAAGTTACATAACAGGTACCAAAGCAAAGACAGAAGTATCAAGTTCTACTGTCTCATAGCACACTGGAGAGACTATAGTTCACAAAAATATATTATGTAAGATATAACAAAAAGATGGCAGAATAAAGAGGGAGCTTACTGCTCTAGTCTAGGGGAGGACAGTTAAAAAAAAAAAGTGAAGAGAGTGAAAGCTCAGGGAAGGGTTAGGGAGAAAATGGCAGAAGAAACTCCACACAAATTGGGGGTATACTGTGTATCTACATGGAGGGTGTGGATACACACAGCTCAGGACCCCAGCAGCCAAGAGCCTTAGCACCAGCTTTGGAGTGAAGTGAGACCGGACTACGGCAGACCAAGCCACTGGCGATAAAGCTGCGGGAAGAGCTAAGGGTGGTTCTGGCTTGGAACCCTGTTGGGGACAGTGTACCTGCCAACCAAGAGAGAAAAAAAGAGAGGGCACATTTCTCTTTCTAACTACATGGCACAGGTGTCCTCTAACTAGCTAAGAGAGGGTGAGTGCCATTTTAGACACACATCACAGCTGTGCCAGCTTGTGTCTGTGTGCCAGGTAACTAGCAGAGAGGACACGCCTAAGTCTTGCTGGGAGAATTGACAGAGGGCTGGGTGCTCATTACTGTGGGAGTCTTGTGTGCCTGGACTGTGAAAACACTGTGGCTGTGTGGGAGGGCGCAGGATGTGGCTGGAATTTTGGGCAGTCACTGTGGGTGGCTCCACCTGCTTGGGGCTTCCTAATTCCCTGGTGTGGGTCATTGCTACAGGATCCGTGTTCACACCAAGGATTGCACAGAACCTTTGTGTGGTTCTTGTGGCAGCATGGATTAAATTGGACCCACTGGGGCTAGTGCCCAGGTATTGGTCTCCTTGTGGGAGAGGAGGTGAACAAGAGACTATGCCAACAGAACATAACAAACCTCCCCTTTGATTTAAAAAAAAAAAAAAAAAAAAGAGGATATTTAACATGCCCAACATGGGTGTCAACTTGGACACTCCTCTCACCCTGGGAGACTGAACACAGCTCCCTGGCCACACCCAGCAAATGTCTCAGGGTATTCACTGAAAGAGCAGACATTCCACTAAGCCACAGAGGCATATTCCAAAGGTAAAAGCCATCACAGGGTAAAAACCCAACAAGTATCACTACAAATGCCTAATGATAAATGCAGCAATTCAAGAAATAAGAATAAGACAACATGATGCACCCAAAAGAACATAACATGTCAATACTGGAATGTGAAGATGAAGAGACTGAAGAAATGCCAGAAATGGAATTCAAAAAATTGATCATGGGATTACTTAGAAGTAATCAGAAGCAAATTCATGAACTAAAGAAATCTGGGGGCCGGCACCATAGTGCAGTAAGTTAATCTTCCGCCTGCATCCAATATGGGCACCAGTTCTAGTCCTGGCTGCTCCTCTTCGAATCCAGTTTCTGCTATGGCCTGGGAGAGCAGTGGAGGATGGCCCAAGTGCTTGGGCCCCTGCATCTGCATGGGAGACCGGGAGGAGGCGCCTGGCTCCTGGCTTTGGATCTGTGCAGCTCTGGCCATTGCGGCCACCTGGTGAGTGAATCAGTGGAAGGAAGACCTTTCTCTCTGTCTCTCCCTCTCTCTGTCGGTAACGCTACCTCTCAAATAAGTAAATTAAAAAAAAAAAATCTGTACATGACATGAAGGAAAACTTTCCCATGAAATTCGGATCTTAAAAAGAAATCAAAACAGACTCAAAAAGGCACAAAAAAGAAAATCCAAGTTAGAAGACAAATCTCTGGAAATTTTACAGTCAGACCAAAAAAAGAGAAGAAATTAGAAAACAAAAAAACAGTGTTGGAAATTTATGGGACACAATCAAATGACCTAACATACGAGTCTTAGGAGTTCCTGAAGGTGTGGAAAGAGAATGGACTAGAAGGCCTATTTAGTGAAATAATAATAGAAACTTCCCTAATTTGGAGAAATCAACAAACAAATGCCAGCGAGGATGTAGGGGAAAAGGTACCCTAATCTGCTGTTGGTGGGAACATAAAGTGGTACAGCTACTGTGGAAGACAGAATGTAAATACTTCAGAAGCCTGAATAGAGACCCACCATATGATCCTGCCATTCTACTCCTGGGAATTTACCCAAGGAAATGAAATCAGCATATGAAAGAGTTATCTCTGTACTCCCATGTTTATTGCAGTTCAATTCTCAATAGCTAAGATATGTAATCAACCTAAACATCTTTCAATGAGGACTGGATAAAGAAATTATTGGATATGTACACTGTGGAACACTACTACACAGCAGTAAAAAATAAAATCCTACTATTTGAAACAAAATGGATGAAACTGGAAAACATCATACTTAGTGAAATAAGCCAGTCCCAAAAGGACAAATACTTTATGTTCTTCCTGATCTGTGGTAACTAATAGAGCACCTAAAAGGTAATCTATAGAAGTGAAATTGACACTTGGAGATGCCATAACTATGAACAGCCCTTTCTCAACTGTTGAGGAAGTTAGTTTTTTCATACAATTTGTTGAACTCTTTATTTAGTATAATAATATGCTAAAGTTAATTGAAAACAGAACTTAGTAAAAAAATAAGAATGAGAATAGGAGAGGGAAGAGGAAAAAGAATGGGAGGGTGGGTACAATGAGAAGAATCACTATATTTCTGAAGTTGTATTTATGAAATGCATGAAGTTTGTTTTCTTTAAATAAAAGGTCTCTGGGAAAAAAACAATATATATAACTATGTAAAGCCCTGGAAGAGAGGACCTAGTAGACTTGAAACACAAAGAAAAGACTGGGAGATGGAAAGGCTAATTGCTTGATTGGTTTATGCTACGTACATGAATTGAAATATTACACTGTACCCCTTAAACTATGTAAATATTTTATATTAATTCAAAAATCTAAAAATCAAAAAGTTTGAAGGTACGAAATATTAAAAAATGCATAATATAGAGTTTTCAAAAAGGAAGGAGGAGGAGTAGAAGGAGAAGGAGAAGAAGAGTAGTTAAGTTTTTTATATTCCTACCACATAGAAAAATAAGTGTTAACATGTTGGTATTTAACTTCATCATAATTTTCTAGGCATAGTTGCATATATATTTTATATATGACATAGCTTTGTATATATGAAATACATATTTTGTTTTTCATAATACAGAATTATGTTATAAATATTGCTTTATATTCTGCATTTTTTCATTTACCAGTATGTCATGTATACCTTCAAGTGTCAGCAAACATTTTTAAAGGCTAGATAGCAAATATTTTCAGCATTTCAGGCCATACAGTATCACAACTACTCAACCTGCTTTATAGTGCAAAAGCAGCCACATACAATATATAAAAAAATTGATACAGCTAGGTTCCAATAAAACTTTATTTACAAAAGCAGGTGAACAGAATTTGACCAATAGGCCATAGTGTTCAAAACCTTTTCATAAATGAATCACCTAAGGTATCACTTATAGTGATCTCCCTGGCCTCCAATTAAGACGAAAACCCATGGATTTTAATTTCAATTATATTGTCACCTTCATTCATTGTCTTGCTTTCCTTCCAAAGATCCTTCTCTATTAACCTGGTTCTTGGTTGTCTGTTTTCTTCACTTCTCCTGAAAAATATATATTGCCAGCAAATATTAAAATAGAAACAAACAGGAAAATACATGCTCTCCAACCTCAGTTGGGTGCTCTCCAATACACTCTGAATCATCACATTTCCTTTACACATGTTGTAAAGGACTGCCTCCTCTTTAAATTGTATGCTCACTTTTCTGATGCTCTTTGAAGACAGTCCTGTCTAATATTTTTACGGAGTCTCAAGCTTGTGTAATGTATAGCTCCTCAAGTTCTCTTTACTTAGAACAACAAGGCATTAATAGTGTCTTCATTTTATATCCCTCATCTACTCCTCAAAACTCTGGAAAACCAACTCTTCCACCTATAACAATAGTTTCATCTCTTGTACCAACCAACTTTATAATTATTTATCACTTAACACTGTTTATCATCTTCTATCCTTTAGTATTCCAATTTCCTCTTTCTAAAAGCACACTGTCATCCTAAATGCCAAACACACAAATAAAACCCTTTTTCAAAAAAAGGGAGGGGCGGGGGGAGAGAGAGAGAGAGAGAGAAATAGAGAGAGAGGGGAGAGAGAAAATACACCTCAATCCCCTATGTCAAGTGGCTAGTCCTACTTGGTCTGTCCTACCATTCTACTTCCATATCTTCCACTTACTATTAACAGTTTGGCTTCCACCCTCACTTATTTATGAAGAGCTTTCCTTCAAAAGACCCCAGTAATCTCATCGTCTCCTCCTACATAAAAACTTTCACAATACTTTTTTCCCTTGGGCTTCAATGTGCCGGTATTCTCTGTACAGAAAGAAACAAAGATAACCAGAAAGAGCAAATAAGACCATTAATTCAGCAAAGGTAAATGCCTTTTATTCTCTCAGATTCTTTAAAAGACATAAGGCTATACAACTTAATAATTATGTTAGTATATTACCGAATTTCAAACATATGTAAACAAAATAGGTAAAATTAATATTGCAAGAATTAGGAAAGAGGAAAGGAAGCTCTATAGAGCAACATTCCTACATATCACGGGGACTAAGGCAATATAAATCTGAATCAGACTCTTATAAATTATGTATTATAAGCTTTAGATGAACAACTAAGAAACAATTCAATAAAAACAAGAAAGGAAGGAGGAGGTCGGGCAGAATCAAATTGTTAAACTAGAAATTATACGCAGTATAAAATACATCAATAAAGGAGGAACACAGCATCAAAAAGACTTGGAAGAAATAGGAAATCAAAGTCAAAGTGGCAATATAACCCTTATAAAATGAATATTAAAAGTAAATAGACTAAATAATACAATAAATATTCAGACTGTCCAGTTGAATTAAGTTGATTCAATTACTCAACTACATGCTATTTACACTTTAGATTCAAAGATATAAGTAGGTTGGTATTAAGTGAATATATTGTACAATAAAAGAACTAGAGTGGCTACATTAATCTTGGAAAAAAATTTAAAAGTTTTATTTACTGGGGGCCAATGTTGTGGTGTAGTAGGTAAAGCCTCTGTCTGCAGTGCCAGCACCCTATATGGGCATTGGTTTGGGTCCCAGATGCTCCATATCGGATCTAGCTCCCTGTTGATGACCTAGGAAAGCAGTGGAAAATGGCTCAAGTTCTTAGACCCCTGAACCCACATGGAAGAAGTTCCTGGATCCTGGTTTTGGATTGGCCCAGCTTTGGCCATTACAGCCATTTGGGGAGTGAACCAGTGTATGGAAGAAATCTCTCTATCTCTCCATCTCTCTAACCCTCCTCTCAAATAAATAAATAAATCTTTTTAAAAAGTTTTATTTATTTATTTGAAAAGCTGAGTAATAACGGGGGCGGGCGGGGGGAGAGAGAGAGATTGATTCCATCCACTGGTTCTCACTCTAAATGTTTGCAGCAGCTATGGTTGGCCAGGTTGAATCCAGGAACCACAAATTCTATCTGGGTCACCCACATGGCTGGTAGGAACCCAGGTAGTTGGGCCATCATCGTCTGCCTCCCAAGCACATTAGTAGGAAGCTGGATTGAGAGTGGAGGCAGGACTTGATCCCAGGTATTCCAATAGGAGATGCAGACATCCCAAGGGAGGACATAACCTACTGTGCCACAATGTCCACTTCCAGGAAAAATATTTCAAAAAGTTTGTCTGTCTTTCTGTCATTCTGCTTTTCAAATAAACAGACACACACACACACAGAGAGACACAGAGAGAGAGAGAGAGAAATTGTTTTTAAAATAAAACATGTTACTGCAAATGAAGACAAAAGGGTCAATCCATTAGGAGGATATAAAAATTATGAATGTGTATACACCTAACAAAAAAGCCTCAAAATACATGTGGCAAAACTGACAGAGTTTGATACAAATAAGCAATTCGGGAAAAATGGTTGAAGATTTCAATACACTACTTTCATATAATGGATAGAAAAAATAGGCAGAATACCAACAAGGAAATTAAGACTTGAGCACTATAAACCTAGATGCCTAATACACTTTTATAGGACATTCCATCCACTAGTGGTAGTATACATATTTTTGTCAACTTTGTATAAGGCAGTCTCATGGTTGATCATATGTTAGGACTATAGAAAACTTCAATAAATATTAAGAGTATTGAAATTCTACAAAGAATGTTCTCCAGTACAATGTAATAAAATTATAATCAATAACAGAAATGAATCCACAAATACATGTAAATTAAACAACATACTATCTAAAACCAACAAGTAAAAAGGAAATCAAAAGGTAAACTGGAAAACAGTTTGACATAACTTAACAAAACAGGATATACCAAAAGTTATGGGATACAGCTAAAACAATGCTCATAGAAAAATTTACAGGCAAATGCCTAAATTGGGAAAGAAACTCACAAATGAGTAACTTAGTTTTCTCCTTTATAAAGTCAGAAAAGAAGAGCAAATAAATCTGAAATCCGGAAGACAGAAAACACATTTCATACCAGTAGTAAGTGAAATATAGAGTAAAAAGGCAATAGAGAAAATGAAGGAAATCAAAGATTGGTTCTTCAAAAGGTCAACAAAATTTAGACATCTTTGTCTAGACTTACCAAAAGAAACAGGGAGAAGACTCAATTACTAAAACAGAAGTGGAACAGCGATATCTCTACCAATCTTACAGAAATGAGAGATTAATATGGGAATATTATGAACACACATATGCTAATGAATTAGATAAACTACATGAAAAAGACAACTTCCTATAAAAACACAAATTCGGGAAACTGACTTAAAAAGAAATAAAGTCTGAATAAGCCTATTGTAAGTGAGGAGACTGAATATGTAATTTGAACTTTTCTCAAAGGAAAGCCCAGGCCCTGATGATTTCAGTGATTAAACATTAAAGAAGAATTAGTGCAGTCCTTCAAAAGCTCTTCAAAAGACAGTTGAGGCAGGAACACTGACCCACACATTGCTTGAGGTTAATATTTTCCTGATTCCGAAATCAAAGACATAACAAAAAATGAGTACAACAGACCAAAATCCCTTCAGATTATACAAATAAAAATCTTCTACAAACTATTAGCAAACTGGATCCAGCAATATATCTTCTGAATGCAAGATTTAATGTATAAAAATCAATTGGGACAGATGTTGTGACACTGTTACTTGGGACACCTGGATCCCATATCATAGTGTTGGTTTGAGTCCTTACTACTCTGCTTCTGAGCCAGCTTCCTGCTAATGTGCCTGGGGTGGCAACACATGTTGACCCAAGTACTTGGGTGCCTGCCCCTAACATGGCAAATCCAGATAGATATCCTGACTCCTGGCCGTGGCCTGGTCCAACCCTGGCTGTTGCAGGCATCTGGGGAGTCAAACAGTGGGTAGAAGATCTCTCTCTTAAAACTGTATATATGAACTACATGAAATTTGTTCCCTTTGTGTAAATAAAAATTTATAAATGTGGATACTTCAGAAAGTTCATAGAAAAATGGAGTTTAAAATATGAGTTTGCTCCAGTGCCAAAAAAAAAAAAAAAAAAAAAAAAAAAAAAAAAAAAAGATGTGGGGCAGGCATTTGCCCTGTGCTTAAAGCCACTGCTTGGGATGCTTGCATTCAAAATCAGAGTGCCTGGCTGAGTCCCAGCTCTTCCAGTTTCAATCCAGCTTCATGCTAATGCACACCCTGGCATGTAGCAGATGACTGTGCATGTATTTGGATCCTTGCTATTTATTGGGACACCTGGATTGAATTTCAGGCACCTGACATGGGCTGGCCCAATTCTGGCATTTGGGGAGTGAATGGGCAAATGAAAGATCTGTCTCTCTGTCTTCTCTGACTTTCAAATAAAAATGTTAAAAAGTTTTGAAGTCCATTCACAGTTTTTATTAATAATATATACTCTCCACATATTATGAGAAGAAATTTGTTACCAAAATAACTGTATTTTAATTTCATGTTCCATGAATTTTTTGAAATACCTTCATATGTGTGCATATATATAAGTTTATTAATATTTTACTGATATGAAATATGAGTGGGACATAATTACAACCTATAATATATGTTATTTATTATAGATTCCCTAGAATTGATTCTATTTTATTAATTTTTCCTGAAGTCCTATATCTGTCCAACCTATGGTTGTGATTCAACCAAAGTTTGACAAGTGAAATTACATATTCATCTGCCAACTCTTTACCTAGTAAAACTGTTTTCACTAATTTTTTAAACTTTTATTTAATAAATATAAATTTACAAAGTAAACTTTTGGGTTATAGTGGCTTTTTCCCCCCATAACCTCCCTCCCACCAGCAAGCATCCCATCTCCCACTCCCTCCCCCATCCCATTCTTCATCAACATTCATTTTCAATTATCTTTATATACAGAAGATCAATTTAGTATAAACTAAGTAAAGATTTCAACAGTTTGCACCCACACAGAAACACAAAGTATAAAGTACTGTTTGAGAACAGGTGACCCGGTATTAAATTATTTCTCAGCCACATACAAGTAACATTGGTTATACAAACCCCTTTCAGATTCAGTATCATGTATGACACACTTCCTTTGCCGGTGGTTCAACCCTCCAATGGCCGCCACAGCCGGCGCGCTGCGGCCGGCGCACCGCGCTGATCCGATGGCAGGAGCCAGGTGCTTCTCCTGGTCTCCCATGCGGGTGCAGGGCCCAAGGACTTGGGTCATCCTCCACTGCACTCCCTGGCCACAGCAGAGAGCTGGCCTGGAAGAGGGGCAACCGGGACAGAATCCGGCGCCCCGACCAGGACTAGAACCCAGTGTGCCGGCGCCGCAAGGCAGAGGATGCCTGCGACACACTTTTAAGTGTAACTGGTACCATTAACATTTTCTCCAGCATTTTCTTCTTGAAAAGCCTATTTATTATATTTATTGAAAGTCAGATTTACAGAGGCAGAGAGAGAGAAAGATCTTTCATCTGCTGGTTCACTCCCCAGATGAGTGCAATAGCCAGTGCTGGGCCAGGTGAAAATCAGGAGTCAGTTTCACCTGGGTCTCCCATGTGATTGACAGTGAAATCGTTGACCTTCTAAAATATGATACGGAATATGACCCCCTTAAAGCTCTCCAAAAGTCCCATCTGAGGTACCATGTGATATCACCTGTGCTTACTAATAAATGCCCAATATTAATAAACCCGTGTGGATTTTTGCCTAATATTCAGAGAAGAATTCTGAATACCAGCATAAATGAACAAGGCAGGATGGTACATTAAAAAGCTTTTACTCAGTGTGAAAGATGCATAGGAGAGTGAGGGCCCTATCTATAGGAGAGAGGTAAACCTGGGTTCATACCGAGTACCAGCATAGCCCTGACTGTTAATGAACAACTTAATACATTATCCCTCTTAGTAGTTTTTTTTTTGTCTGTTCTACTTAATATGACTGGTTTAATTCTGTAATTAATACACAGTTATTCTTAAGTGTTGAAATTTAACTGAAATGTGATCCCTGTTAAACATAAGAGTAGGAATAAGAGAGGGAAGAGATGTACAATTTGGGATATGCTCAAGCTGACTTGCCCCAAATGGTAGAGTTAGAAACATACCAGGGGACTCCAATTCAATCCCATCAAGGTGGCATGTACCAATGCCATCTCACTAGTCCAAGTGATCAATTTCAGTTCACAATTGATCATAATGAAAGAACTAAGAGTCAAAGGGAGCACATAAACAAGTCTAGTACCTGCTAATACTAACCGATAGAATAAATTAAGGGGAGAGTGATCCAACATGGGAAGCGAGATACTCAGTAGACTCATAGAATGGCAGATGTCCTAAACAGCACTCTGGCCTCAGAATCAGCCCTAAAGGCATTCGGATCTGGCTGAAAAGCCCATGAGAGTATTTCAGGCATGGAAAGCCAAGACACTCTGGCAAAAAAAAAAAAAAAAAAAAAAAAAAACACCACAACACCCTAAATGAAAGATCTCTGTGAGATCCCAGTGGAAAGAACAGGTCATCAAAGAAGGAGGTACCTTTCTCTGAAGGGAGAAGAGAACCTCCACTTTGACTATGACCTTGTCTAAACAAGATAAGAGTCGGAGAATTCAAGGGGCTTCCATAGCCTTGGAAACTCATGACTGGAGCATAGGGAGATTGCTGATGCCATAAACAGGAGTGTCAATTTGTAAAGTCAACAACAGGAGTCACTGTGCACTTACTCCTCATGTGGGATCTCTGTCCTTAATGTGCTGTACATTGAGGCTTAGTGCTATAACGAGTACTCAAACAGTATATTTCACTTTGTGTTTCTATGGGGGTGCAAACTGTTGAAATCTTTACTTAATGTATACTAAACTGATCTTCTGTTAAAAAAAAAAAAAGAAGAAATTAGCAATTCCCAACTTGACTCTCACTGGGATTAAACATGACAATAGGTCTGATCTGATTTCATCATCAATTAAAAAATCATCTATTATTTTTCACTTTATGTTTCTGTGTGGCAGCAAACTGTTGAAATCTTTACTTAATGTATGCTAAACTGATCTTCTGTATATAAAGAGAATCGAAAATGAATCTTGATGTGAATGGAAGGGGAGAGGGAGTGGGAAAGGGGAGGATTGCGGGTGGGAGGGATGTTGTGGGGGGGAAGCTATTGTAATCCATAAGCTGTACTTTGGAAATTTATATTCATAAGCACCAGCAACGTGGAGGAGCATCTAGGCCAGGAAGCATGAGGCGGGTTGGCCCGAAGGCCATGTGCCCTGGAGGTTCAGGGGCAGCAGCAAGCCCTGTATTGGCAAGAGGCCAAGGAAAGGAAGAAGGGGTGGACACACCGGTGTCCCAGGCTTTAATTCACTTTAAAAGGGAGCGGTTAATTAACTTGATTGGCTGGTGGGTGCTCAGGTGTGGCCAGGTAGGGGCATGAGGTCATACAAGGGCGTGGTGAAGGCGTGGTCTTCCAGCTCACAAACCTAATCAATTTAACCTGTATGCCTGCCTACATCAACAGGGGCCCAAACACTTGGGCCATTTTCTCTGCTTTTCCAAGGCTATTAGCAGGGAACTGGACAGAAAGTAGAGCAGTGAGTACACGAACCAGCACTTATATGGGATGTCAGCATTGCAGGTGGTGTTTTATTTGCCATGCCACAAAGCCAGCCTCTTCAGTACTTTCTTAAACTTAAACAATGAATTAAAAAAATACCTAGCCCTGAAATGTAGCATTTGTTCTTTTCCATGGTGGAAACTCTGCCATGATGTTTGATTTTAAGCCACCATATCATGAAGTTAAACAGGGAACTGAGAAAATGTGTCCACTAACATTTCATTATATAAGAGTACTTCAAAAAGTCTGTGGAAAGATGCAATTAAAAGATGAGCAGTTTAATAGATTAACGAAAACCAAAGGTAATAAGTACTTAAGATTATCATTTCCTAATGATTTTACTTTTTCTCTGTTCTGAAGCCTATATTGTACCCATATGTTTAGATCACTATTCAAGAAAACTTAACAGAAAATGCAATTATGAAAAAAAGTATGCTTGGGTGACAGCTAAGAATTAAAAAGATATGCACATTAGATTAGATTTTAAATATACCATCAGAAAAAAAATTCTTTGCAATATGTGTGGTAGTATTGGTTTCAACTCGTAGCAGTACCACCAACAATCAAAAAACTGTTAGCTTTAAGAAGATATTTTCTCCAGTGGAAATCTCTACGTAGTATAGAGTTGATCATCTTTTACATAACATGAATTAAAAATGAATCTTAATGAAAAATGGAATGGGAGAGGGAGTAGGAGGTGGGATGGGAGTGGGGGTGGGAGGGCAGGAATTGGGGGAAGAAGCACTACATTCCTAAAGCTGTACATATGAAATATGTGCTCATTAAATAAAAACCTTTAAAAAAAAATAAGTAGTTTCTCTCTCTGGTAAAACAAGGGAGGCTGTCTAGGCTGCTATGGTGCATTCATGGTAAAAAGGCCTGAGTTCCTTTACCAATTTGTGATCCAAAATGGCTACCTGAGTTCTGGTTATATCCACCTTCCAGCCAGCTGAACAAAAGTGAATTCCCTTGATTTAAGACACTATTGGGCCGGCGCCGCGGCTCAATAGGCTAATCCTCCACCTAGCGGCGCCAGCACACCGGGTTCTAGTCCTGGTCCGGGTGCCGGATTCTGTCCGGTTGCCCCTCTTCCAGGCCAGCTCTCTGCTGTGGCCAGGGAGTGCAGTGGAGGATGGCCCAGGTGCTTGGGCCCTGCACCCCATGGGAGACCAGGATAAGTACCTGGCTCCTACCTTTGGATCAGCACGGTGTGCCGGCCGTGGCGGCCATTGTAGGGTGAACCAACGGCAAAAGGAAGACCTTTCTCTCTGTCTCTCTCTCACTGTCCACTCTTGCCTGTAAAAAAAAAAAAAAAAAAAAAAAAAAGGACACTGCTAGCAAGTAGCAGACATATTCCCAGATAAATATCACTTGGCACCTCCAGATTCAGGGAACCCAGAGAATGCACATCCACTCTTTTTGTTGGGTGGCCACACCTGGAGATATATCTCAGCTCTCATCAGTAAGGATAAATGAATGAATATTCATACAATATCTGTAGTTTCCACCTCAAAGTCTTAGTCCCACAACTTCATTTTTTCCCATATTGGCTTACCTTTAACAATGGGAAGAAAACAAAATTTACCTTACAATATCCAAACCCATTCAGATATCATTTTAGTAACTAAAATGTGTCCTATTCGAGCCCAAACTGGTCCACTCTCATCCTACCTGGCATGGGTTGTGCCCCAAATAGGCTGGAGACATTTTCTCCTCATTATCACCTTGTTAAGCTGCATGTCTCAACCCCCTGCCTCTGAGGCATGTTCTGGGACCTTAACGAGGTGATAATGAGGAGAAAAATGATGTGGCAGTCCTTGGTCTGGTCTAGTCCTCCTATTTCAGAGGAGACCAGAGCTTTAATTAAAAATACTTTGCTTTGATATAAAACATTCAGAAGACACGTGTTACTGAGGTATCTGAATAGAAGAAAATAAGGGCAAATGTGTATTTCTATTAATGCATGCCTAAGACATGTCTGTTTCCCACTACTCCCACAAACAGAAGTGCAATCCTCAAAGAAATGAAGGCTTAACAAGGAAAGGCACAACACTGAATAATAGGTAAGGGTAAGGGGACCAGGAGTGAAAAACAGACTTAAAGGGAGGAAACCCAGGTGTTACACATCTGACCGAACATCTAGATTTCCCCTCCACCTTCGTCTGGCCTTTTGATGCTTACATCTTCACAAGAGAAAAGTGTTTTATTACATCTGCATGCTTGATCCATTAGGGCCTCTTCAAGTTATGATACAAACCAGAAAATTCATGCAAAATAGAAGAGGTTTCTGTGTTGTTATTTGGGGAGTACATATACTTTGCAGTGGTTAATTTGGAGGTTTTGCTGTATTTCTTTCAAATGTAACTTGAGGTTATTTGCTAAACATAAAGGATAAAAGTCACTTCCAGCATTTTTAATCATTAAAAATGATTGAGTTTGTGGCAGGTGGCTTGACAAGGGCTCAGCACTGCTAGGGGTAAGACAAAGCTTTGGTGTGCACCACAATGCTGCTGCACTTTAGAAGCAGCTGTGGGGCTGTAAGAAGATGCCAATTTCTAGACTATTTAATGACAGATTTTGATTTAATGTTTTGGAGCAGGGCTTGGACATAAGTATTTCTTAAGATTCCTACATGATCCTAATGCACAATAAGGTTAACACCAACCAATCTATGCAGTTGCAATCTCTCATCATACAGAAAGGAAAGCTAAATCCTGAGAAATTTAATTATTTGCCCAAGGTGAAGCAATGGGTTGGTAAAGATCTAGGACTAGAATAGGGTCTTCTCATTCAAGTATTAAAAAAATGGGGGGGGACCAACAATAATTGGTGCAGTTCAATATAGGACTTACCCATCTAAAATATTATTATTTATATTTTGGCAGTTACTTAATCTGTTAAAAGTCATGTTACAAACATCTTCATATAAGAGTATTTATGATATAAAGCTATGGTTCTATAATTTAAGTTCACTCAGTTTTATAAAGATCACTCAGTTTTCTGTGGTTTTTGATGGAACAGAGACAAACCTCAGCCATTCTTGCACATTGTCCAAAAAGTAGATAAACACTGGAATTTATTCCTTGCCCTTGAATCTCAGTTGGGTCTCATACCCTCTTGTCTTCATACCCCACCCCCCACAGCCACCTGAAAGATCAGTTCTAGGAATTCCCCTCCTCCTGCTGTCCTCTATCCCTATACCCACACCCAGCCCTCCTAAGATATAAAAAGGCTTGGTCCTTGAGGGTCCGGGCCTTTTGCCATGTGTTCCATCATGTGCACGTGGCAGTTGGTCACCCACCTCTATGAATTTATTTTCTCTGAATAAATTTGGTCTGGGTGTAAATTCGTACACTGCCTCCTCTCTATTCTGCACCCATTTTCCTAACATTTATGGTGCCCTGTGTGAGAAGGCACCAATCTGCAACTCTTTTCCTAAGTTTTCCCATCAATTTTCCATTTTTAGGAGATTCTGATTTTCAAAAAGAATATATGCCAACTCTTGATTTAGCAACATTATTTAATAAAACTACTTATACAAGATACCCAAACCTAATAAAAGAAATAACAAGCAAAGAGGCGCTGTGGCTTAGCAGGTAAAGCTACTGCCTGCAGTGCCGGTATCCCATGTAGGCGCTTGTTCGAGTCTCAGCTGCTCCACTTAAAGTCCAGCTCTCTGCTGTGGCCTGGAGAAGTTGTAGAATATGGCCCAAGTCCTTAGCCCCTGCCCCCGCATGAGAGATATGGAGGAAGCTCCTGGCTCTTGGCTTCGGATCAGCTCAGCTCCAGCTGTTGCAGCCATTTGGGGAGTGAACAGCAATGGAAGACCTCTCTCTCTCTCTCTCTCTCTCTCTCTAACTCTATCCTTCAAATAATTTCTTAAAAAAGAAATAATAACTGACAATAGTGAAATAAGGACAATAATCAAAATAGTCTAAGTGGCAGGTAGATACAATAAATATAAAAATCTGTTTACTTCATTTTACCTATAGTACTTTCTTGTTTATTTTATCTTTATTTTCTGCTTTTACTTCTGAATTAAAAGTGACACTCCTCAGTCAAGTAACTTCTTTACTGCATATAAATGATTTAAAAATCAACACACTTTAGTAACACTAAAAATAGCCACTGACTATTTCTGCTTGGTGGGAAGATGAATCAGTAAATGTTGCCTTTAAGTGGTCTTTCTCAGGAGATCAAAACACTTTCCTCACTTTTAGGTGTTCTCAATTGAACTCAATGAAATAATTTTAAAATGAATATATTGCCACCATGTTACATATGATTACACTCTTCTACACATGAAGCAAAGTGTTGGACCACAGCCCGGAAGACCAATCAGCACTACCTCCCAGGGGCCGTCCATCTTCCTGACAAATCCTGACCACCCAACAGCCCATTTGGCTGTGGTGAACACATACGGAAGAAGAGAAATGGCTGAAACCCACCATGCTGACACACAATCGTGCCACAGTCCATTTGTTCATCTGTGCTTACCGTATGAAGCAAATGGAGTTTACAGAACTTTCCCAAGGCTGATTCCTCACAGTGACAGATCCACTCCTTGTTTGTTTGGCCACATCACATAGTTGATTAAACTATTCTCTGCACAAGCCCATGTTCTTAGCAGAAAGTCAAACATCTTTACCTGTATTATTTGATCAGTCCCTCACTGACCCAGCATCCTCACGATCATTCTTCCTTACACATGCCCATCAAGGGGGGAAAAAAAACACACAAAAACAGGAAGTGTTCTTCTGTCTGAACTATGCTATTTATCAGTAGGAAATGTTGAAGATTACTAATGCATAAAATGTTGTGCCAACATCTGATCTTCATTTCTTTTATTAACTTAATTTGCAGTTTTCCAAAATTTACTTAAGAAAGAAGAATTCCCTGGCTTTGTTTTCATTGGCATGTTGATGTCACAGATCACTTCTAAATAGGTATTTTCAACTCTAGTTTGTACTTATTCATGGAGAAACACAGGAGCTAGGATTATTCTAAATATCAGTCAATGAAATATGTATACTTTCTTTACTAATCATATTTTTGTTATAAAGATGCTATGTTACTTTTTAATCCTCTAAATTTTCATCAACCAATTGTGAACAAACAATAGAAATCACATCCTAGTTGGTAAGGGGAAAGCTTAAAAGTTCTCTCAAGACAATACACACTGATGGTCAGTGACCTTCCATGGAAGATTATTATTAAAACTATATTTCATGAGTGGGCATTGTGACACAGCAAGTTAAGCTGCTTCTTGGAATGCCTACAACCCACATTGGAGTTCTGGTTGGAGTCCTGGCTCTGCAGCCTTTGTTTAGCTTGAGTTTCAAGAAACAGCCTATTCCTTCAGAAACACATTCCTCTTAAAGAATAAATTTGCTATTATATCTCATCAGACAGAAAATGACAAGATTTAATTAAAGTGAAAACTCAGATTTTTACATAGCCAGTTACCCTTATACGTGGAGTCTCCTCATGGAGACAAGAAACCAGCATCTACACGTTTTCCTAGCACATTTATAACCTAATAAGTTATTTTGTTGTTCAAGGGGTTGAGAATGAACAGATAATCCAAACAGCAGATAATTATGGAATCCTGCACACAACATTAGTCTTTTAACACCAGTTCAAGCATGAAAGAGGAAATATAAATGGCCTTAGAGGTAGGATGTCTGAGATTTGATTCCTAGTCCTAAATCAGTTGCCAAAGAGATGTGTGGCCCTAGGCAAATTATTTCACCTCTCTTGGCCTTGGAATGCTCATCTATAAAATGTGAAAGTTGCACTAAATGACTTTTAAAGTCATTCTTAGTTCTATGTGTTTAATACCTAGAGAAGAGAATGGGAGTGACAGATTCCCTAGAGCCAAATGCTCAGGGTTTTACAACAGAACCAAGCCCAGAATCATCCTCTCTCTTTCCTCTCATTATGCCCTTTCATTCCCACACACTATCCTGCGCGCCATTAAGGGAAAAATGAGGAAAGAAGAAAGCCTCGTGTTGCACGCAAAGAACAGATCTGCCAGGAAAACAGATCTGTGGAAAAGGGGTGGGTTAAGTGGAGCCTCTGCTGATGGTTTCAGATTGTATTTTAATGAGATGTCAGGCCCAAGACCCTGAAGCTGAAATGATAAAGAGCAGGCTATTAACTGTCCCAATTACAGAGCCCAAGTATCTCTTAATTTATGTACTGATAATCTCCTGGTAATTCTCTGGATGCTGCCACAGCATAAACATTCCGATTGCTCTCCCCTTCATGTGGAGCTGCTCTCCTCCAGCCATCTCAGAGTTTCATGGCCCATTATGCTCAGCCCAGCTCATTTAGAGCAAGCACCTTACCTCACAGCCAAACCACCAGCCTCAGCTGGGGCGCGGGGAATGGGCGACAGCTCATCTGCAGCAGAGCCTTTGGTGGAAGTGTGGCCAATTAGTCACACGTTTGGTGTTCTAATTAGGCGAGGCTGGGACTTTGGAAAATGTGCTGTTGATTTAGGTACTTCCTCAAACAATGCTAAATTGTGTTATGTGAAATTCAATTAGTCTTTTTCTAAACGTTTCCACATCTGTTCTTCTTTAAGCATAAAGTGATGAGGAGAGAAAGAGAAGTGAAAAGCCAGAGTCTCCACTGGTGAAATATGTTAGGCCTCAGGGACCAGCCCTTTTCCCAGCTTTTGACCCTGAACAGTGATATACAGGAAGGAACAAAGTTGGAGAGCTATCATGGTGAAGCCCTTTAAATAAATCATTAGAGAAGAAATACTGCAACTGCACGGGAATGTAATCTCGGATGATGGCCATAAACTCAGCTTTGTTTGAAAATGGATGGCATGGGGGAGGAACCATTAAGAAGTAAATGATTATAAATTCCACCTCAAAGGTAGTATTCATGGTCACTCTGTTTTTTAAAAGGCTTTAAAAAATCATTTTCTTTAATATTTCATGTCCAGGTCCAGTGTAGTAGGTTTTTGTCCCCTCCTAGCTAATGAAATGTTCCGAATAAAATTGAGAACAGCCGGAAATCCCCACACGTTTGGGGATGAATAAAGAGGACAGCCGAGATGAAGATGACGGAGAGATTGTTTCCACTTGCCCTGCACGCTGTGTGGCTTCATTTGTGCCGCTGCTGGCAAGCACACGCGAGCGCGTGGCTTTGATCCTGGGAGCTCTGTCCCAAGCTGTCCCAGCCCCGTGCCCCTTGCCCTCCTATTTGCTCAAGATGCTGTGTTGTTGCTTCGCACAGCATCTCTCAATTCCAGCACCACCCTCTCCTCACAGCACGTTTAACACGTGTCCATCAAGTGTTTTCACATATATCGTGCTCGGGATCCCCGACTTTGTGAGGAGGCCAAATGGCGGTATCTTTTTGCGAAGTGGCTTAGCTCAAAACCGCAGGCGTCCAAAGGTGAAGGTGTACATGCATTTGATCCTTGTTTCTGTTATCACCTTTTCAGTGACTAACATTTCAAAACCTTATCTGTGGCTGGCAGGCCATGTTTCAGTTTTGTCAGAGCCCGGATATAGACTGTGTGGTTTTCTGATGATATATCTCTATAAGATTTGTGGAATGCTAAAGATGGAGTTGTCAACACTACTTTATGGCACCTCGGTGCATGTCAGAAAATGAAAATATTTTCAGAAGTGATAGCATTATTTTGACTGATGACATGGTCTTTTAAGACAAATACTTATTTAAATTTAAAAAAATTCAAGAAAGGAAATCGAAATAAGGCATTACCAATAAGCAAGATGATTTATCTGGTCTCTGTGGTTCTCTGGAAAAAGAGAAAGGCAGATTAGAAAATTAAAATGATAACTTTTTAAAGTAAGCCTGGGTTTGAAGTTTTTATGAACTAAAAAGAAGCCTAAATTTAACAATTCAATTTAAAACCAAATTTCCACTCAATTAAAGAAACATGTTCTTCTGAAAATAAAAAGAATATATTATCAGATTAGGTGAAAAAAATGAAAAGAATCAGGTTACAATTCTGTGTATAGAAGTGACAGCCATAAATGTAAATGAAAATAAATGACTTTGTTAGGATATAAGAAAACTGTAAGAATTAAGGTTTCAATAATTTCATCTAAAACCTGATTTTGCAGTATTATTGATCAAGAATTAAGATCTTTCATCTCTCTTTACATTTTTCCTGCAGAAAAAAAAGACCATTTACTGATAATGTAGCCTACACATTAAATTTTGTTTTAATTTGCAACTTATCTTTACCAGTTTCAAATGGCAAGTTTCATATACACTTTACTGAGGGACTTTAAAACACCCACAGAACAACATTCTTTAATTTTCTAAAATATTTATTTAAATTTAAAAAATCTAGACAGCTTTAAGCTGACGACTGATAAAAGAGAGCATTTAAGTCACTGGCTTTAAACTAAACAAATTAGTTCTGTCTTTGGCTACTTAAAGACTTACTCGGACCATCCATAGAACTCAATCCCTGTTTTTTTCCGAGAATTTAAATGAAGTTACAGTAAATTTGTCCAGCATAGCTGGTCTGAATGAGGCTATCCCATGTCATTTGGCTTCCTTTGAGCAATGACAGGGTCACTGCTAAACAAAAAAAGGTGTCAGACTTACACTCATATCTGTGATCAGAGGTGCTATGATTAGTACGCGTGAAACAGCTGGTAGTTATCACAAGCACAGATTCAAAATCCTTCCTCTTGAATCCAATCTTGGGTAAAAACCTCATTTTACTATTGTGTATTAATTTCATGGATCAAAGACCAAATATCTAAAATAGTTCTCTGATTATTAGTATGAAAGTACTTCAAAAAATCATGAAAATTATAATTAAAATATATGTTTGTTTTGAAACCTGAAACCCATGTATAATATTTCATAATATGCATTTTCCATGAACTTTTTGAAGACCCCACACAGAAACAAACCAAAATTAAACCCCATTTAACAGTGGCTCACCTCAGGGGAGGAAAGGGAAACAGATTGCGCCTTGCCTTTGGAAAACTGAGGGGCTTGCGCTCCCTGATTTTCACAGGGAAGTGTTTGGAGTCAATTTTCAGTGAGTCTCATAAGTGCTCCTCTCTTGCTGACTAGGGAATGACCCTGTGCAAAGCCAGCCTAGCTCAGGATTATCCTTTATTTTGATAGAGCATATGTGATGTTTTATTCTTTTTTGTTATTTAAGGTTTATTTATTTATTTGAAAGGCAGAGGGACAGGGAGGGAGAAGGGAAGAGAGGGAGAGAAGGAGAGAGTGAGAGAAGCAGAGAGAGAGAAAGATACACACACACACACACACACACACATGCACAGAATTATTCCATCCATTGATTCACTCCCCCAAAAAGCACAATGGCTGGAGCTGGACCAGGCCAAAGCCAGAAGCCAGGAACTCCATCTGGGTCTCCCACAAGATGCTAAGAGGCCCAAGTACTTGGGCCATTTGTCCATTACTTTTCCAGGCATATTAGCAGAAAGCTATATCTGAAGCAGAGTAACTAGGAAGTGAACTGGTGCTTCAGTATAGGCAGCAGCTTTAATCCGCAGAGCCACAGTGCCAACCTCTGTAATGTCTTACTATTGTTACCAGATGGTTTTGTTTTGTTTTGTTTTGTTTTGGACAGGCAGAGTGGACGGTGAGAGAGAGAGACAGAGAGAAAGGTCTTCCTTTGCCATTGGTTCACCCTCCAATGGCCACCGCGGCTGGCGCGCTATGGCTGGTGCATCGCGCTGATCCAAAGCCAGGAGCCAGGTGCTTCTCCTGGTCTCCCATGGGGTGCAGGGCCCAAGCACTTGGGCCATCCTCCACTGCACTCCCGGGCCATAGCAGAGAGCTGGCCTGGAAGAGGGGCAACCGGGACAGAATCCGGTGCCCTGACCGGGACTAGAACCTGGTGTGCCAGCGCTGCAAGGAGGATTAGCCTATTGAGTCATGGCGCCAGCTCATTACCAGATGTTTTAATAGTGCAATTTCTAATTAAAGAATAATATGAGGAGTCTTTTAACAGCTCATGTAAGATGTATATTATGAAAAATTATGCATGGATTTAGAAAAATTTTGTAACAAAATAAACATTTTTTAATTCCATTGCCTACAAATTTTTGAAGCACCCTCATATATGTAGATTTATGCCACTTATAACTAATATCCTAAGACTAATAATTATAGTTTAAAATTTAAATTCTTTTCTACTACTCTCCCCAAACTCTGTTTTTGCTATTTAAATTATCACTTTTTTTACTACCTAATTTTACTTTTTTGGAGAGTGAATTTTTTAATGGCAAGAATTGTTTTCCATACATTTATATTTCCTTTTGCCTGGTTTACTTAATACATATTTATTTAGTTTTTCAAAGTTCATAGTTAGATATTTTATTTATTTGAAAAGTAGAGAGAGAGAGAAAAAACAACAGTCAGACACAGAGAGATAAGCAGGCATGTTCCATCCACTGGTTCACTTCCCCAAATGCCCTCAATACCAGAGCTGGGCCATGCTGAAGCTGGAAACCATGACTCCCTCATGGGTGGCAGGGACCCAACGACTTAAAGCATCACCCACTGCCTCCTGGGGCCATGTTAGCAGGAAACTAGAATTGAGAGCAGAACCAGATTCAAACATGGTACGTGAGTGTCCCAAGCTGTAAATTAACTAGTAGGCCAAACACTCAGCACTATTGGTTTGTTTTGATTGCTGATTTTAAGTGCTTCAATGTTCACATCATAGCATGATGGCCAAAGATCTCACTTCTCCAATACTAAGGTTACTTTTTTTTTTTTTTGACAGGCAGAGTGGACAGTGAGAGAGAGAGACAGAGAGAAAGGTCTTCCTTTTTGCCATTGGTTCACCCTCCAACGGCTGCCGTGGCCGGCGCACCGCGCTGATCCGAAGCCAGGAGCCAGGTGCTTCCCCTAGTCTCCCATGAGGGCACAGGGCCCAAGCACTTGGGCCATCCTCCACTGCACTCCTGGGCCATAGAAGAGAGCTGGACTGGAAGAGGGGCAACCGGGACAGAATCCGGCGCTCTGACCACTAGAACCCGGTGTGCCAGCGCTGCAGGTGGAGGATTAGTCTATTGAGCCATGGCACCGGCCTTCTGAAATGAATCCCAGCCCCCAACACCCTTCGTTTCTTTTGTCATCTTTCAATAAGCTGGTGTTACAAATGAGTTTCTTTTGGGTATTTACATTAGGATCCAGGATGGCTGGGAAATCATAGAATGATTGACCTGCCTAGACACACTCAGAGAGGAATAAACTAGCAAAATTTAGGCATAGCACTGGAGATGGAAAAGTGTTCTGGATGGTTAAGTCAAAATGATTTGTACAGAAAGATTAAAACATAAACAAGAGTCAAATCATCAAATAAAATGCAAAGCAATAGAAATCATGCACAGCACACAATTAAGTAACAAACTGTGTTGGCTAGAATGCAAATAAATTGAGAGGGTAATAGATGATGTTTCTGGGTATTTTTGAGAGACTGACATGAGCTAAGAAAAGAAAAGACCAGTGGAGGTGATTGCTTCTCAGTATCCTTTCCTGGCTTCTGTTTTTCTTCCTGGGCCTCCAAACTCTCAGTCTTCAGACTTCTGGTCTTCATTTTTCATAACCTCAAACCAGAGGAGATGTCATTTAATTATACTGACTTATATGCAATTTATATATTAACTCCTTATTTAATATATATATTGGTATATTAACTCCTGATTTTAAAAAAGTATATGATTATTTTGTTTATTTTGAAGGCAGATAGGCAGAAACACACACATACACACACACATGCATTAGGAGGAGAGACAGACAGACAGACAGCAAGAGATGTCCTACCTACTGGTTCACTCCCCAAATATCCACAACAACCACTGTGTCAGTCTGAATTGAGGAACCAAAAACTTTATCCAGGTCCCTCATGTGGGTAACAGGGACCCAAGAACTTGAGCCATCATCTATTGCCTCCCAAGATGTGCATTGACAAGAAACAGGGATTGGGAACAGAGCTGGGACTTAAACCTAGGCAAGTCAACATGGAGTGCAGGTATTTCAAGCAGTGTTTGGTTGTTGCATTGTATGTAATTCCTTCTGATCTCTGCTCAAGTACCACCTCACCATGATTTTCCTGATCATCCTATATAAGGGAATTCTCAGACCTCTATCTCCCCAAGTGCATTTTTTATCATCTTGACCCTTATACCTGCTCCATTAAATCTTTATGTACTTGCTTACTATCTGTCTCTCTACACTAGAGTGTAAAGTTCTTGAGATCAGAAAATTCATCTGTACTCTTCAGAGTTGTAACAGTCAGTGTCTGGAATGATATCCAACCACACTAAGTTCTTAATAAATGTTGAATGAATGATGACAGAGAATAGGTTGGCAAAAAAATTTGCATTGGGAAATGCTGGAACATGATGTTATAAAGTCAGAATTGGCTTACATGGTGTAAAACTTTACAATTAGAGATAAGGATGGATTTTCTATAAGTATTGTGTAGCCAATAATTTTTCAGTGGGAGTCTATATAATGAATATAGAATTCTTGGATGAAGAATCTATTGATACCACATATAGTAGACTTTGAAGTTGACTGAAGACTTTCTCAGTAATCCAGGAGTTAGCCCTCATAGCCAATGGCATAAATGCAGCCCTTAGATGAAATTAACCATAAGCTGAAGTGTATCATTTCAAAGAATCACCCTTCTTAAAACAAGAGAAGAACATCTAAGTAATTGAAATCATACTTGTGGGGAGCAACTCGGACTAGACTAAGTTACTGGAATTAAGACTTATTCTATGCATCTGCTCTCCCACAATATGGCGCTGGGAGAGGAGGAAACAGCTTCTACGCAGCTGCCTCTTGCCAACTTGAGTGATGACCTCCAGGAGCTGATCCTGCTCCTGATTGGAGGAGAGCAGCGTACTCGGCGTGTGGGCAGCCGAGTTGGGATTGGTGGAAGAGGACTATAAAGGAGGAGAGAGACAACATGCACCAGGAACATCTAAGGGGAACATCTATCTGAAGCAACACTTGTGCAGCCCCCAAGAGAGCCGGCCGGCGGTGTGCAGCTCCCCCGCGGAAGTGGGGAATGTGGCAGGGGGAACCGCCCTTCCACGGAGGTGGAAGGGTCGGTAGCCAACCCGGGAAGAACCAGCAGCAAACCCGGGAAGGACCGAGCAGACAAAAGAACAGCGCAAGGTCCTGTGTCGTTCCTCCACGAAGAGGGGGAGCGACATAATGGTGCCGTGACTCGGATATGAAGCCTAGGCAGGGTCTAGTGTCGCTCCTCCGTGAAGAGGGGGAGCGACATAATGGTGCCGTGACTCGGATAGGAAACCTAGGCAGGGTTCAGTGTCGCTCCTCCACGAAGAGGGGGAGCGACAATACTAAAGCTTGGCCCTTAAGCTTGGTAGTATCTCCCGGGCCACAGATGTTCCTAGAGATGCAGAAAATCTCACCTATTCAGAGAGATTGCTTCCCCATTTTTTAAAAAACGGGTACATTTCTAGAACAAAGAATGTCAATTTTTCAGTTTTTTTCAGAAAAATTGCCTTAGATCATTGGATAGCGTTCCTTACCTGTGCTCAGCAGAGCAGCCAGAGGTTTCTGGAACAACAGGTGTGACCCTCAGTAGAAGAGAAGCAGACAGAAGAACAGCAAGGAGAGAGGATGAAACTGCCTTCAGAAGGTTTCATCAGGCTTACAGGTCTACTGAAAAGGCAATCCGGGAAGCTGAGGTTCATAGGCTCTCACAGTTCTTGGCCAAAAAGGCAAAGACAGGAAATGGACTCTGGGAACTCTCTGCATTTTCTGTAGCATTTCCATATTTTATTGAAGTGACTGATTTATCCCTATAAGGTCTCTGTTCTTAAACTTGACCTTAGCAACCTGAGTTACTCCTATTTAACTCTGCAGTTTACAAATCTGATTTCTTCATTCAGCTTCTTGTCAATCTAAAATTTTTCAGTTTAAAGTGCCCCTTTCCTGATACTGACTTTTAATCAGTTAAAGGAAGTTGGGTTGTTGTTTTTTCCCCTAAATTAGAAAAAAGTTCTCCCGGGTGAGTGTTGTGGCATAGTGGGGAAAGCCACTGCCTGTGATGCTAGTATCCCATATGGGCACCAGAAAGAGTCCAGACTGCTCCACTTCCAATCCAGCTCCCTGCCAATGTGCCTGGGAAAGCAGCGGAGGACGGCCCAAGTGCTTGGGCTCCTGCACACATGTAGGAGATTCAGAAGCTCTGAGTTCCTGGCTTTGGCCTGGCCTACTCCTGGCCATTGCAGCTATTTCAGAGTGAACCAGCAAATAAAAGATCTTTCTGTCTCCCTCTCTCTAACTCTGTCTTTCAAATAAATAAAAAAAAAATCTTAGAAAAAGAAACAGAAAAGGTTCTCATTCTAATGAAATGCATCTTGAGTAGGTATGACTATGGTGAGGATTTTAATGGCTATATTAGTTAATTTTTTACAGGATCAGAAAGCCCCTGCTGCTCTGACACAGAGCAGGAGAATGCTGCCCTTTCTCTGAGGCTCGCTGTGCTCTCAAACCCCATCATTAGCGACCCTGTGCTGACTCACAGAGCTAGTAGGTCAAACCAGAAGTGACTGTAAGACATTTGAAAATGTCTGGGAAAGTGTCTATCACTAGTTTCCTATGGAGCAGTCATCATCAATGTGAATGATGGAAAATACAATCACTCCCTGTAGCTGAAGGGGATTGGTTCCAAGACACCCCACACCACCACCAGGAATACCAAAATCCATGGCATGCTCAAGTCCCCTACATAAAACAGCATAGTATTTGCATAAAAGATACACAATCCTCCCATATAACTCAGTCATCTCTGGATTAGTAGTAATAACTAGATCAGTAAAATGCTAAGTAAATAACTGTTATACTGTGTTGTTTAGGGAATAATTACAAGGGGAAAAATGTCTGTAAAAGTTCAATACAGAGCCTCAGGTGATTACTGACGTCATAAATAAGAGTGTCAATTGTTAAATCAACAACAGGAGTCACTGTGCACTTACTCCCCGTACAGGACCTCTGTCCTTAATGTGTTACACTATGTGAATTAACCGTATAACTAGTACTCAAACAGTACTTTACACTTTGTGTTTCTGTGTGGGTGCAGTCTGTTGAAATTTTTACTTAGTGTATACTAAATTGATCTTCTGTATATAAAGAAAATGGAAAATGAATCTTGATGTGAATGGGATGGGAGAGAGTGGGAGATGGGATGGTTGTGGGTGGGAGGGAGGTTATGGGGGTAAAAGCCACTATAATTCAAAATTTGTACTTTGGAAATTTATATTTATTAAATAAAAGTTTAAAAAAAGATATCCCCATTACCAAAAAAAAGTTCCTGAAGTTTCTAACTAACGGAGAGTATCCTTGAATCAAGAAACTGAAAGAGCTGGTGCTGTGGCATAGCAGGTATAGCTGCCGCCTGCAGTGCCAAAATCCCTATATCAGTCTGGAGATTCCTCAGAAACCTGAATATAACCCTACCATTCAACCCAGCCATCCCACTCCTTGGAATTTACCCAAAGGAAATTAAATTGGCAAACAAAAAAGCAGTCTGCACATTAATGTTTATTGCAGCTCAATTCAAAATAGCTAAGACCTGGAATCAACCCAAATGCCCATCAACAGTAGACTGGATAAAGAAATTATGGGACATGTACTCTATAGAATACTATACAGCAGTCAAAAACAATGAAACCCAGTCATTTGCAACAAGATGGAGGAATTTGGAAAACATCATGCTGAGTGAATTAAGCCAGTCCCAAAGGGACAAATAAAATATGTTCTCCCTGATCGGCGACAACTAACTGAGCACCAAAGGGGAAACTTGTTGAAGTGAAATGGACACTGTGAGAAACAGTGACTTGATCAGCTCTTGTCCTGACGGTTGATGTACAATGTAATACTTTATCCATTTTAGTATTTTTTTTTGTTCTAGTACCATTGGTTGAACTCTGTAATTAACACACAATTGTTCTTAGGTGTTTAAATTTTAACTTAAAAGTGATCCCTGTTAGGAATTTGGAAAACATTATGTTGAGTGAAATAAGTCAATCCCAAAGGGACAAATACCACTTGTTCTCCTTGAGAGGTGACTACTAACCGAGCACCAAAAAGGAAACCTGTTAAAGTGAAATGAACACTATGAGAAACGGTGACTTGATCAGCCTTCAACCTGACTGTTGATGAGCAGCTTAATATGTTATCCCTCTTAGTATTTTTTTGTTTGTTTGTTCTACTTAATACTTTTGGTTGAATACTGTAATCAATACACAATTCTTCTTAAGTGCTGAAACTTAACTGAAAAGTGATCACTGTTAAATATAAGAGTGGGAATAAGAGAGGGAAGAGATGTGCAATTCGGGACATGCTCAAGCTGACTTACCTCAAACAGTAGAGTTAGTAACATACCAGGGGATTCGAATTCAATCCCATTGAGGTGGCATGTACCAATGCCATCTCACTAGTCCCAGTGATCAATTTCTGTTCACAATTGATCGTAATGATAGGACTAAGAACCAAAGGGATCACAGAAACAAGAATAGTGTCTGCAAATACTAGCTTATAGAATCAAAAAGGGAGAGAATGATCCAACATGGGAAGTGAGATACACAGCAGACCCATAGAATGGCAAATGTCCTAATGGCACTCTGGCCTCATAATCAGCCCTTAAGGCATGCAGATCCGGCTGAAATGCCCATGAGAGTATTTCAGGCATGGAAAGCCAAGACACTCTGGGGGGGGGGGTACCTAAATGACAGATCTCCACGAGTGAGATCCCAGTGGAAAGAATGGGTCATCAAAGAAGGAGGTACCCTTCTCTGAAGGGAGGAGAGAACTTCCACTTTGACCATGGCCTTGTCTAAAAATGATCAGAGTCAGTGAACTCAGGGGGCTTCCATAGCCTTGGAAACTCATGACAAGAGCCTAGGGTGATTACTGAGGCCATAAACAAGAGTGCCAATTTGTTAAGTCAACAACAGGAGTCACTGTGCACTTACTCCTCATGTAGGATCTTTTTCCTTAGTGTGCTGTACATTGAGATCTAATGCTATAACTAGTACTCAAACAGTATTTTTCACTTTATGTTTCTGTGTCTGAGCAAACTGTTGAAATCTTTACTTAATGTATGCTAAACTAATCTTCTGTATATAAAGAGAATCGAAAATGAATCTTGATATGAATGGAAGGGGAGAGGGAGTGGGAAAGGGGAAGGTTGCAGGTGGGAGGGACGTTATGGTGGGGAATCCATTGTAATCAATATTCTGTACTTTGGAAATTTATATTCATTAAATAAAAGTTAAAAAAAATCCCTATATAGCTATGGCTCTGGTCATTGCAGCCAATTGGATGGAAAACTCTCTCTCTCTCTCTCTACCTCTCCTTCTCTCTGTGTGTAACTCTTTCAAATAAATAAATAATAAATACATCTTTTTAAAAAGTGAGAAATCTTTAGAGAGGATGAGTCTGAGTCAAGGGGCAAGACAGTGAGTGAGCTTAGTCAAATAGTGATGAGAATTTAAAAGGGAGAAGGGATATGATAAGATTTACTTTCAAAGGGTTATCAAGGCTGCTGTTTTTTTTTTTTTCATAATGGACTAAAGGAGCCATCTATTGTTCTGTGGGGAGAGAATCCATGCATTCAGGCATGTAAATCTCTTGAACTTCCCTTTATTGTTGACAATTTCTCCACTTAGTCCCACTGCCATTGTCCACCCTATTATCCACACTGAAAGGAAATGAAAAAAACTTTCTGCCAATGTTTCTCAATGTTTTTTAGTGTGTGTGTGTGTGTGTGTGTGTGTGTGTGAAAACACATTACATCTGCCGTTCGGTTCACACAGAAATATTATGGAAGAAAACTTTAATTTCAAATGGCAGCATTTTCAAGATATCACCTTGGGTGTTCTAAATATTTTAAACATTCATAAATACAACATAAACACATCTTACTAATTTCCTTTAGTTAGGTAAATGCATAAAATGGGCTTTGTGTTTTTTTTTTATTATGAAAATCCAATTTCCAACATTTACTTTCAAAACTTAGTTCTGTTAAATCTAACTATCTGAAGATTTTAAAAAGAATAATCAAAATGCTCTTACGTTTATTGAACATAGATTTGCATTATATACATATACAGTACTTAGTTTCTTTATTAATATTTACCAAGTTCTACTGTGTGTCAGGCATCAACTCAAATAGGTAGCCTATTCCAAACTTTAGTGGACAATCCCTTCAGTGAAGTATCAGTCGTGTATGCTAATCTACCAGGCAAGAATGCAGAACACAGAAAATCTCTAACTTAGTCTACGATGTCCATCTCCAATATACCAGTATCATCAGCAACACATCTGCTTCCCAGACTTTCTAGATAGCTAAATTGCCTGAGATATACTTTCCCAAATTTCCTGCTTCTATCTACACTTCTCAATTCCATCAAGTCTGTTCTTTCTCATCTGGGATTGAATTTGGCTTTTTGAATCCACAGCACAAATCTTTGCAAGAACACTGAATTACTTACCCAAATAAGCAGTTGGTTTTATCTGAGATGCAAAGAAAATTTGTAAGAAAGTAATAATATGGTTGATGGACCTGCTAAGCATTAGGAACAATCCCTAACGTGTTGTAAGTTCTCATTCTCAACTGGCCACTAATTTAATTTAATTTAATCTAACTAATGTAAGGCAGTGAGTGATAGTTCCAGAGCATACTAAGCTAACTGGTGCAGAACTGATGTGCGAATGGTAAACCCTGTGGACCTAGCCTAAGAGTTAAGAGTTCAGTCTCTGGAACTAGGATGTCTCAGTTTGCATTATGATTCCATTTATTATTTGTTAATTAATTTACTTAGTTTTATTTGTTTTAAAGGAAGAGAGAGAGAGAAAAAAAAAAACAGGCAGAGACACAAAAATGGACACAAAAAGGTCTTCCATCCACTGGTTTACTACCCAAATGCCTGCACTAGCTGGACTGACCATGGGCAAGCAAGAAGGCTGAAACAAAATCCAGATCTCCCATGTGGGTGGCCAGGATCCCCATACCTGTTGCTTCCCGTGGAGTGTATTAGCAGGACGCTGGAGTGGAAAGTAGAGCTGGAACTCAAAGCTAGGCATGCTGATATGGGATGTGGGCATCCCAAGCATTGTTTTAATCCCCTTATTCCAATATTAATGAGACATGTATCTTTCAGCAAAATACTTACCTTCTTTGTGCTTCAGGTTATCCATTTGTAAAATGTGGACATATGAGGTGGTTATGAACAGTAAATGAGATAATACTTATTAAATGCTTTGAAAAGTAACTGCACAATACATGTGCTTATTAAATAAAAAGTTTAATTTTTTATGTTTCATGTAACCACAGATTTTCAAAAGGCATTATTAGTAGCTATTAAAATAGAATGTTTCTGTTACCTGAGGACCCTCCCCTGTCATTACCTTCCTGGACCAATAGATACAGAGGAGAGCTGGGATAGGTGTACAAACTCCACATAATTATGTAGAACCATCATGGGACTCCAATAAAGAGACCAGAGGAAATCTGGCTGATCTAGATTCAGGCAGTCATGGAGATCCACTAACATAAATGTTTTCTCAAATCTGGGATAATGGAAATGTCTATGCGTTTCTATTTTCTACACCTGCAGCAATTTACTGCATGGCTTCTGATGCCATATAGTCTCATGCTCACATACACTTTTATTTAGCTTCCACAGCTACGTAAGTGAACACACAACCATCTCAGTTAACAATATGTGTGCAGTATACAGAAATTTTGAAAACAGCTTTTCTGCCAGGGTTACCACAATGTGCTGTTTTTTTTTCCACATAAGCATGAAAAAGTTACAAAGGAACAAGCTAGGGATTTGTGCCAAAAGTAGCTCCATTTGATTTAAGTCAGCTTCCCAATCATAATCAATTTTGAAGACTAAATGTCATTTTCTCATGAACTTACTCAGGAAAACTACCCTTTGTTATAGAACCATGGCTTTCAGATAGAAATAGTATATAGTAATTAGTTCATGTTTGAGGTCATTTTTTTAAGGAAAATGGTCCCAAATAGGATCAAATTTGGTGCACAGCAATTACAGGATTGCCATATGATGGAAGATTTTAATATCTAAGAATTAATAGTTTCTTGCTCCACAATGATGAGATATACTGTCAGCTTCAAAAGTTAAATTATTTAGAAAGAGCTTGCAAATAGTTTCTAACTGTGCATTGTCAAACATTTCACCAAAATTCCCGGGAATAACAATTTGTTCTGTTCGTGAAGCCTTGTTATTTTAGAAATCTTTGAAGAACTCCTTTAACCTCAAATTTAAACATTTAAGAAGTAACATGTCAGTTTTAAATGCAGTATCAAATATGTTCCAAACTCATTCACTTGATCAGTTTAGTCTAGAAACGTTCACAGTATTCACTTGGGTTTTTCCATTTGCTTTGCTTTCATGGTTTGTGTCTTATTACTGTTTTAGGCTCTACCTTTCAAACATTTTTTTTTAATTTAAAAATTAAGGCCAAGTCTACATTAGCAAACTGAAGTTGAAAAGTGCAGCACTTTGGAGGATAAGGTCAAAGGAAAAATATTTTCTATTTTCGACCTTTTATATGCTATTATCAAGGATTCTTTGATTGTCTAAATTCTCAAATTGTATTCGTATTTTGACTCAGACTTAACTCAACAGACTTGCCCTAAATCCTGGGTAGTATGACAAACTCCATCCCATTTGAAATTACTTATGTTAAAAAGATATTCTTGTATTTCAGTAAATTCATGTATCTTGTATCTTTTTCTAATTGCTACATTTATGTAAAGGAATGTATTTTGAACCCCGACTTTTTAACTTTATTTTTAAAATAATGAAACATCAATATGTCCTCATAGTTTAAAAAACAACAGCAGTATAAAATGTGAATGTGAAGAATGACTTCCATAATGTGATAAACAACTAGATAGTGATTATATTTGTTCGATGTTTTGTTAGATGTGTCTCAAGGTAACCTCATTTCTGTCATTTACTCCCCCTCCATTTCATTGCAAAAGCTAAGTCCCTATTTACATGTCTAAAGAAAATATAAATAAAGATTTTTTATGCTAATTTCTAAAATATAAACCAAATTCTATCATTTGGCTTTAGTGAATTCTGACTTCCAAATAAGGATTAGAAGAAGATCCTGGAGTTCCTAGAGTTGACCTAGCATTACCAACTGAAAGTACACAAATTTAAAAATGCCAATATCAATGGACAGGCCATCTAGACAGAAAATCAATAAAGACACATCAGAGTTGAAACGTATACCAAACAAATGAACTTAACAGACATTTGCAGGACATTTAACCCAATAGCTACAGAATTCCCAGCACATGGAACATTTTCTATAATAGACCACCTATTAGGCCACAAATCAAGTTTCAGCAAATTTTAAAAGACTGAAATCATACCATATTTATTTTCAGACTATAAAGGAATAAAAATAGAAACCAATGACAAGGACAATACAACATTCATAAACACTTGGAAATTAAACAACATGAACTGAATGATCAATGCATCCTTGAAGAAATTAAAAAGGAAATCAAAAACTTTCTTGAAACAAATGAAAATGGAAACACAACATATCAAAACCTGTGGGGATATATCAAAAGCAGTAGCAAGAGGGAAGTTTATAGCATTAAATATTTACATTAAAAATGAGAAATGTTACAAATTGTAGATTTAATGATGCATTATGAACACTCAGAAAACAAGAACAAGCCAAACCCCAAATCAGCACGAGGCAAAAGCTAATACTGATCAGAGAAGAAATAAATGAAATTAAAAGTTAAAAAAAAGATAACAAAACTAAAAGTTGCGGGTTTTTTTGAGAAAATAAGCAAAATAGATAAACCTTTAGCCAGAATAACAAATAAAAAAAGAAAAAAACACAAATAAATAAAATTAGAGATGAAAGATGAGACATTTCAACTGATACCACTGAAATACAAAGGATGATCACAAACAGCTATGAAGAACTATATGCTAATAAACTTCCTGGAAAGTTCTTCCTCAAAGAAATGGATAAATTCCTAGATTCATATAACCTTACCAGGATTAAATCAAGAAGATATAGACAAGCTAATCAGATCTATAACAAGGAATGAAGTTGAAATAGTAATCAAAAGTTTGGGACCTGATTGCTTTACTACTGAATTCTACAAAACATTCAAAGAGCAAGTAACTCAAAAACATTTCAAAATATTCCAAAATATTGAACAGGATGGAACTCTGCCAAACTCTTTTTATGAGGCCATCATTACTTTGATACCAAAACCAAAGACATGACATTAAAAGTAAACTAGAGACTCATATCCTTAATGAACATAGATGTCAAAGAGTCTGAACAAAATACTAGCAAATTGAATCCAAAACCACATCAAAAAAATTATATACATCATGACCAGTTGTATTTATCCCAGAAAAGCAAGGTGGTTCAACATTCACAAATCAATAAATGTTGTAAGTCACATCAATAGAATAAAGAACAAAAAACATATGGTCATCTCAATAGATGCAGAAAAAGCATTTGATAATATTCAACACCCTTCATGATAAAAATCCTCCACAAATAAGGTATAGAAGGAACATTCCTCAAAATTTTAAAGGCTATCTATGACAAACCAATAGCCAATATCATACTAAATGGGAAAAAGCTGAAAGCATGTCCCCTTAGATCTGGAACAAGACAAGGATGTCCACTTCACTACTGTTATTCAAATTAGTACTGGAAGTTTTAGGGAGAGCAATTAGGAAGGAAAAAGAAATAAAGGGCATCAAAATTGGAAAAGAGGAAGTAAAATTATCCATTTGCAAATGACATTATGCTGTACATGGAAAGATGTAAACATTCCACCAAAAAGCTGTTACAATTGAAAGAGAAATCAAGAAAGAAATCCCATTCATGATAGCCACAAAAAAATCAAATATTTAGGAATAAATTTAACCAAAGAAGTGAAAGATCCCTACAATGTAACTGATCAAACATTGATGGAAGAAATCATCAATGACACACACAAAAATGGAAATACATCCCTTGCTCATGAATCAGAAGAATCAATATCATTATAATGTCTATACTACTGGGGGCTGGCACTGTGGTGTAGTGGATAAAGCCACTGCCTGCAGTGCCGGCATCCCATATTGGCACCGGTTCAAGTCCCTGCTGCTCCACTTCCAATTCAGCTCTCTGCCATGACCTGGTAAAGCTGTGAAAGATGATCCAAGTCCTTGGGCCCCTGCACCCACATGGTATACCCAGGAGAAGCTCCTGGCTCCTGACTCCTGGTTTCAGATCAGTGCAGCTCCGGCTATTGTGGCCATCTGGGGAGTGAACCAGCGGATAGAAGACCTCTCTCTCTGCCTCTCCTTCTCTCTCTGTGTAACTCTGACTTTCAAATAAATCTTAAAAAAAGTCTAAACTACCAAAAGCAATGTACAGATTCAATGCAATCCCTATCAAAATATCAATGATATTCTTTACAGAATGAGAAAAACCAATCTTAAAATCTTATGGAGTCATAAAAGACTCAGAATAGCCAAAGTGATCCTGAACAAGAAAAATCAAGCTGAAGGTATTACAATACCTGACTTTAAAGCATACTACAAATATAACCATTAAAACAGCATGGTACTTTCATAAAAACCAATACATAGATCAATGGAATAAAACAGAAAGCCCAGAAATTAACTCATATACATACAACCAACTGACTTTTGGCGAAAGTGCTCAGACCATACAATGGAGGAAGGATAGTCTCTTCAACAAATGGTGCTGGCAAAACTGGATGTATAGATACGGAACAACAAAATTAGATGCATATATTTTACTATATACATAATTCAACTCTAGATGGATCAAAAACCTAAATTTTATACCTGAGACTATAAAGTTGCTGAAAGAAAGCATAGGGGAAACACTCCAAGATATTAGTGTAGAGAATGAGTCCTTGGGCAAGACCCCTAAAGCACAGGCAACAAAAACAAAACTAAACAAATGGGACTATATCAAATGCACAAGTTTTGCACGGCTGGCGCAGTGGCTCACTAGGCTAATCCTCCGCCTGCAGCGCCAGCACCTTGGGTTCTAGTCCCAGCTGGGGCACCAGATTCTCTCCCTGTTGCCCCTTTTCCAGTTCAGCTCTCTGCTGTGGCCCGGGAGTGCAGTAGAGGATGGCCCAAGTCCTTGGGCCCTGCACCCACATTGGAGACCAGGAGGAAGCACCTGGCTCCTGGCTTCGGATTGGCTCAGCACACCGGCCGTAGCAGCCATTTGGGGGGGTGAACCAACAGAAGGAAGACCTTTCTCTCTGTCTCTCTTTCTCTCTCTCTCACTGTCTAACTCTGCCTGTCAAAAAAAAAAAAAAGTTTTGCACAGCAACAGAAACGATAAATAGGGTGAAAAGATGATTAGCACTATGGGGAAAAAGTTGGAAACCACCAATCTGACATAGTATTAATATCTCAAATATAACAACAACTTAAAAAACTCAATGACAAAAAACAACTATTCCAGATGAGAAATGGGCAAAGGACTTCAATAGACAGTTCTCAAAAGAAGAAATACAAATGTTCAACAAACATGAAAAATACACAACAGCACTAGTCATCAGGGAAATGCAAATCAAAACCACAATGAGATATCACCTCACCCTTGTCAGAATGCCTCAAATCCAAAACACAGGGAGTAACAAATGTTGGCAAGGATGTGGACAAAGAGAACACTTATATACTGTTGGTGGGAATGTAAATTAGCACAACCACTATGGAATACAGGACAGAGGTTTCTTAAGAAACTAGAAATAAACTTGCCATATGATCCAGTAATCCCACTGCTTGGTCAATACCCAAAAGACTTGAATTCAGTGTATCAAAGACATACCTGCACCACCATGTTTATATCAGCACTGTTCACAATGTCCAGAGTTTGGAACCAATCAAGGTATCCATCATCAGATGAATGGATAAAGAAAATGTGGCTTATATATATAATGGAATAGTATTCAGCTATAAAAAAGAATGAAATTCTACCATTTGCAGCAACATGGATGCAACTAGAGAACATCATGTTGAGTGAAATAAGCCGGACCCAGAAATACAAATACTGCATGTTCTCCCTCATATGTGGGAGCTGAAATAGAAGAAGGAGAAGGAGAGGAGGAAGAGGAGGACTAGGAGAAACAGGAAGATGAGAAGGAGGAGCAGAAGGATGAGGAGGAGGAGGAGAAAAGAAATATTTGTATCAGTATTGCTGCAAATACAGTTTTGTAAAACTTTGTTATATCTTTGTGAAATCAACACTTAAGAATTTTATACTACTATAATTTTAATGATCTGTGATTACTTTAAAATTTACTGTACATGGGTGAAATGGTCAATATTTTCCATTCAATTATTGTTTACTACTATTGTCCATATTTCTGCTAAACTAGGCCTTTTTGTTTTTTATGTTAAACTTCTTATTTGGTGAAGTATTAAACCTTTTTACTGTAAATTTAAAATATGTTATCTCAAATACTAGAAAACAAGAAAGAAAAAAGGAAAGGAGTGGTAGGGAGAGGGGGGAAAGTGAGACTGAGGGAGGAATGGAATATCATTATGTCATCGAATTGTATCTGTAAAGCACACTGAATCTGTTAAAAACTAATTAAATTTTTTTTTAAATGCCAACATTTTCCAAGGTACCTTGTGTCCATGGTGGCACCAAAACAATAGCAAAACTCTTCCATATCCTTTTCTGAATGCAGGCAAAAATATGATTTTCTCCAAACCACACAAGTGATTAAATATTCTCTGTCTGAGCCAGATGAGTGGCTGCTGCTTCTTTTCTAATTACAGCCCTTGCCCTTTCTATTCCTCCACCCTCTAATATGAGACTTATTAAAATCATCTATTATAGAACCACTCCTACTTCCTGACACTGTCCATCTAATCCAGAGCAAAGTCCTGCTTCCATGAATTATTCCCCAAGTCACCTAATAGAAGCCCACATCTGCTAACAACTTATCATACCTCTTTCCGAGATGCCCACTGCCTTCCTGGTGTGTGTTCTCGCTCATGGCAATAAGTCAATATACTCCACCTAGTTGATTCCAGGTGAATCTCCACTGGTCTTAGGTTGGAAGGCAACTCTCCAGTAAAGACCTTACTCAAAACATGTTCTTTTTTTATTCTTTAATATTTATTTATTTATTTGATTGACGGAGTTACACACAGAGAGAAGGAGAGGCGGAGAGAGAGAGAGAGAGGTCTTCCATCTGCTGGTTCACTCCCCAGCTGGCTGCAATGGCCAGAGCTGAGCTGATCCAAAGCCAGGAGCCAGAATCTTATTCCAGGCCTCCCACACTGGTGCAGGTGCCCAAGGACTTGAGCCATTTTCTACTGCTTTCCCAGGCCATGGCAGAGAGCTGGGTCGGAAGTGGAACAGCCAGGACTCGAACCTCTACCCATATGGGATGCCAGCACTGCAGATGGCAGCTTTTACCTGCTATGCCACAGCGTGGCCCCTCAAAGCATGTTTTCAAACCACTTCACTGTAGGTGGGAAATAATTGTCCATGTTATGTGTTATAGAAAATTTCCAAGTTCCATGTTAGAAGTTGCCCCATAACTTTTTTGTTATTTGATGAAAACTTGTGCTTCTTATACTACTTATAAAAAGAAGTAGGTTTTCCTATTCATCAGTCATTGCTACCTTTGTCTATAGCTCTGTGGGATGTGCCTGAGGGTGGGGGTGAGCACACATGAGCTGTTTGGGCGTCTGAGAGCCTGCTTCTGCCTTTCTTGGGGAGAGCAAGGATTGGCTTAGCTGTCCATGGCATTAAGTGGAAGTTCATATTAAGCAGTGAAAGACCTTTCAGAGTAACTGAAAACTTTAACATTCTAAAAGAAAAATTTTATGCATTGAAGTATGCTCACTTAGCTTAATTTTATAACTTCTAACAAAAAGAGAAAGAAAAAAAAAAACCCTTTCCAATTTACTGGGACCAGCCTCCTTCCCTTAGGTTCCTCCCTTTCTTCACCATACACGCCACTCCCTTTGCCTTACAAGTGTAAACTGTTTTCAAGAGCAAACTAAATAATAAGACTCAAAGTCAAGGAAGTAAAGTTTTTGTTATGTTTTCTTCTTTGCAGCCAGCGCCACATTCTAAGAACACCTTGCTGCTAAACTTCAGATGAGAGTGTGGAGACCATAAATTCATTAGTGAGGCACAGAGCCGCTTCTCCCTGTCTGTGTCCTTTCACGGGACTCGGATTTCATTCTGTGCCAGGAGTCATACATCACACTCAACGGTGTGTCTCCAGAGCCGACGGAGGAAAGTGCAGAAAAACTACTGTTAACAAGGGAGTAATTACATTCAGCCTAAATTAATTATTGGCCGCTCAGGACTAGTGAGGAAGGGCCACACAGATGGCCTCTCTGACTCAGTTCCCACCTTTGAGGAATGAAATATCCCAATGTGGTGCACATGACCGCATAAGATAACAAGAGGCAGGCTATTTCTGGTCTACTGGTCTTGAATTTACCATATTCGCTAATATGACATGGGGCTTGTTTGCGTTAACACTATAGGTACATTGTATTTTTTTAGGGAAAACATGACTGATAGTCACTTGGGACGGAGGTCATTTCACGGCAGTCAGCATTAAGACCAGCTAAGTCAAGCCAGGGACCTTTAAAATGCTATTCAGTCGAAAGAACAGGTCATGGATCAGTGACCAGGTGATGGAAGGTGTTCGTGAGGAATTTAGATTAACACAAAATTCAAACAAACCACAAGAAACAAGGAAGAGAGAAAGCAGGACATCCTGGGGAGCAGGAAACCATGGTCTCAGCAGGGCAAAGAGGAAGACCCTCTCCTCTGATAGCTACTGGATACTATGCTGCATGTGGGCAAGGACTGTCATTCCCACTCTCCCTGTACCCTCAGAAGACAGCACAGCTGGCACACACAAGCTGATGAGCTTTTGTTGGATTAATCAATTTTATCTATTGCTCATTTGAAATACAATGCTCCTGTTAGAGATCTACAAAGAATTAGTTCAATTCAATAAATATTTAGAGCACCTACTTTGTGCCAGGCACTGTGATAAATACTAGAAAATATGTAAGCCATGCTCCATTCCTCAAGAAATTTGTAGTGTAGTATCTGAGGCAACATGTAGATAGTAATTACTAGTCACTGTGATAAGTAAGAGGGGAGTTCAGAAAGTTTTTGGAAAAATGGAGTTAAAAGATAGGTTTACTTTGATTGGTGCAAAAACTTTTGAAACCCATGCATGATTTTTTTCATGACGCACATTTATCATGAGTGTTTTGAAGATCACTTTTTTAATACTAGAAATACACAGGTGGTAAACAGGCAAAACAACGGTATTACTGATTAATTCTCTCAAGGAGGGGCTTCCTAGGAGCAGTTTTAAATAATAGACGGTTGTCTATGAAATGGATGAGTGGGGAAAGCAAAGCAGGAACATACACAAAGGTAAAGACCTAAATAACATAGCATGGTGGTTCATTATTGTTAGGGAGATGTTCGTGGGCCAGATCTGGAAGGGCCTTGGTGGTTCTAGTCCCGGCTGCTTCTCTTCCAATCCAGCTCTCTGCTGTGGCCTGGGAAAGCAGTAGAAGAAGGCCCAAGGCCTTGGGCCCCTGCACCCATGTGGGAGACCAGGAAGAAGCTCCTGGCTCCTGGCTTTGGATCGGCACAGCTCCAGGTGTTGCAGCCATTTGGGGAGTGAACCAACGGAAGGAAGACCTTTCTATCTGTCTCTCCCTTGTCTGTAACTCTACCTCTCAAATAAATAAACTCTTAAAAAAAAAAAAGCAAGGGCCTTGGATGCCAAAGGAAAGAACTACCATTTAAGCATGGATAATAGGGAACAATGGCAGGGCTGAAAGCTGAGAATGGTCAGATATACACTTTAATAAACGAATGCACTCAGCAAATAAAGACAGGGCAGGGAGAAGACTGAAGATAGGAAGATCCGAAGACTCACTCAAAAGTCCATGCAAGAGATGGGGAGGCACAGAGCTAACATGGTGGCAGTAACAGAGGTCAAGGGGAGCTGCATTACAAGATAATGTGAAAGGTGAGGTAAATAAAATTTGACGCTTGACTGAATATGGCCAGTGAGGGAGAAAATACAAACTAAAGATAGCTTTGATTTTCAGCCTTGGGAGATTGAATGGAAGATGAATTGCCAATAGGATTAGAGAGTATTTCAGGCATGGAAAGCCAAGGCACTCTGGCAAAAAGATCTCTGTGAGTGAGATCCCAGTGGAAAGAACAGGTCTTCAAAGAGGGAGGTGCCTTTCTCTGAAGGGAGGAGAGAACCTCCACTTTGACTATGACCTTGTCTAAACAAGATAAGAGTCGGAGAACTCAAGGGGCTTCCATAGCCTTGGAAACTCATGACTGGAGCATAGGGAGATTATTGATGCCATAAACAGGAGTGTCAATTTGTAAAGTCAACAACAGGAGTCACTGTGCACTTACTCCTCATGTAGGATCTCTGTCCTTAATGTGCTGTACACTGAGGCTTAATGCTATAACGAGTACTCAAACAGTATATTTCACTTTGTGTTTCTATGGGGGTGCAAACGATTGAAATCTTTACTTAATGTGCACTAAACTGATCTTCTGTAAAAAAAAAGAAAAAAGAAAAAAAAAGAAATTATCAATTCCCAACTTGACTCTCACTGGGATTAAACATGACAATAGGTCTGATCTGATTTCATCATCATTTAAAAAAAAATCATCTATTATTTTTCACTTTATGTTTCTGTGTGGGAACAAACTGTTGAAATCCTTACTTAAGGTATACTAAGCTGATCTTCTGTATATTAAGATAATCGAAAATGAATCTTGATGTGAATGGAAGGGGAGAGGGAGTGGGAAAGGGGAGGGTTGTGGGTGGGAGGGACGGTATGGGGGGGAAAGCCATTGTAACCCATGAGTCGTACTTTGGAAATTTATATTCATTAAATAAAAGATAAAAAAAAAAAAGAAAAAAAAAAAGAAAATTGCATGAGGGGCCAGCACTGTGGTGCAGCGGGTTAAAGCTCTGGCCTAAAGCACCGGCATCCCATATGGTTGCCGGTTCTAGTCCCGGCTGCTCCTCTTCCAATCCAGCTCTCTGCTGTGGCCTGGGAAAGCAGTGGAAGATGGCCCAAGTCCTTGGGCCCCTGTACCTGCATGGCTGACCCGGAAGAATCTCCTGGCTCCTGGCTTCAGATCAGCACAGCTCTGGCCGTTGTAGCCAAGGAGAATGAACAATCAGATGGAAGACCTCTCTCTCTCTCTCTCTGCCTCTCCTCTCTCTGTGTAACTCTTTCAAAAAATAAGTAAATATTTAAAAAAAAGGAAATTGCATGAAATAGTAGGAAATGGCAGATAGATAATGAGTTGTTTACGGGTTGCTGAATTTGATTATCCATGAACATTTAGGTGGAAACTTTTGCTAGTCATTAGATTTCCCAGCATGGTTGAGGATAGAAACATAGTTTGGAGAGTTACCATGATACAGGTAAAAACTAAGGCAGGAAGATGAATGAGATAATCAAGGAAGAGATATAGAGTGAGAAAAGCATTAAAGATACATCTTTCGGAACATTTACATTCAGTTGATCGGTGAAGAAAGAATAATTAGTGAAGAAGATTAAAATGGAAGAAAGAGTTTGGAGAAAAGCATTTGGCTCTATGATTAATTTCTTTTTTTAACTTTTATTTAGTAAATATAAATTTCAAAAGTATAGTTTATGGATTACAATGGCTTTCCCCCCCATAACTTCCCTCCCATCCGCAACCCTCCCATCTCTCGCTCCCTCTCCCATTCCATTCACATCAAGATTCATTTTCAATAATCTTCATATACAGAAGATCTATGATTAATTTCAACTTAATTTTCCTAGTGTGAGATAAGGGCTGTGATCATTTTTTTGCTTTATTTACAAAGGGAAATCTAGGTGCTCCAATTTCATTTGTGGAGAGCAAGTTATTTTCCTTTTCAATAAACTTGGTATAACATATGTGTCAATCAATTCCATGAGTGTTCCATTGAGTTATATTTGTCATTTTATATCACTGTCTTCACTATAGTAGCTTTATAAGGTACCTTTTTCATGTTCCTATTTATGGGGGAAACAAAAGTTTATGCTGAGAGACTATTGGAACTCATAAAAGAGTTTGGTAAAGTGGTAGGATATAAAATCAACACACACAAAAAAACAATAGCCAGTGTCAGCGCTGTGGCACAGTGGGTTAGTGCCCTGGCCTGAAGCTCCAGCATCCTATATGGGCACTGGTTCTAGTCCCAGCTGCTCCTCTTCTGATCCAGCTCTCTCTATGGCCTGGGTGAGCAGTGGAGGATGGCCCAAGTTCTTGGGCCTCTCTTGGGCACCCATGTGAGAGATCCAGAAGAAACTCCCGGCTCCTGGCTTTGGATCGGCGCAGCTCTGGCAATTGTGGCCATCTGGGGAGTGAACCAGTGGATGGAAGATCTCTCTCTCTGTCTCTACCTCTCTCTGTAACTCTGTATTTCAAATAAATAAAATAAATCTTCAAAAAAAAATCAAAAGCCATTTTATAAATAGACAATGCCATGGCTTGGAAAGAGCTTGCAAGATCAGTCTCATTCACAATGGCTACAATAAAACTTATATACTTTGGGAAAAATTTAACCAAGTACCTGGAAGATTTCTACATGAAAAGTATAAATCATTAAGGAATAAAATAGAAGAAAACACACACAAATGGAAAAACCTTCCATGTCAATGGCTTTGAAGAATTAATATCATCAAAATGTCCATACTACTCAAAGCAATTTACAAGATTCAGTATGAACCCAATTAAAATACCAATGACATTCTTCTCAGATCTAGAAAAAAATGCTAAAATTCATGAAGAATCACAATTGATCCCGAATAGCTAAAGCAATCTTAAACAATAAAAACAAAGCTGGAGTCATCACAATGCCAGATTTTAAGACATATTACAGGATGGTTATAATCAAAACAGCCTGATACTGGCACAAAAATAGACATGTGGACCAATGGAATAGATTAGAAACTCCAGAAACTAATCAACACATCTACAAACAATTAATCTTTGAAAAAATAGCTCAAATAAATCCCTGGAGAAGGGACAGTTTCTTTAACGAATGGTGCTGAGAAAATTGGATCTCCACATGCAGAAGTGTGAAACAAGACTCATATGGACATTCTGATGATATCGATTCTTCCAATCCATGAACATGGAAGATTTTTCCTTTGTGTGTGTGTGTGTCTTCTTCTATTTCTTTCTTAAATGTTTTGTCATTTTCATTATAGAGATCTTTGACATCCTTGGTTAAAGTGTTCCAAGGTATTTAATTTCTCGTATCTATTGTGAATAGGAATTATTGTAGAAGTTCTTTCTCAGCTATGGCATTATCTGTGTATGCAGAGGCTATTTATTTTTGTGTGTTAATTTTATATCATGCCACTATATCAAGCTCTTTTAAGAGTTCCAATTGTCTCTCAGCAGAGTCCTTTGGAACTCCTTGATGCATAATCATGTAATCTGCAAATATGGATAATTTGGCTTCCTCCTTCCTAATTTGTATCCCTTTGATTTCTTTTTCTTCCCTACTGGCTCTGGCTAAAACTTCCAGCACTATGTTGAATAGCAATGGTAACAGTGGGCATCCTTTTCTGATTCCAGATCTTAGTGGAAATGCTTCCAACTTTAACCAAAAGCAATTTACAGATTTAATTCAATCACAATCAAAATACCGAGTACATTCTTCTCAGATCTATAAAAATGATCTTAAAATTCATATGGAAACATAAGAGACCCGAAATAGCTAAAGCAATCTTACAGAACAACAACAAAAAAATCCAGAGGCATAGAAATAACTGAAGAATCACAGTACAATGAAAATTACAAAACACTAAAGAAAAAAATAGAAGAAGACATAAAAAATGGGAAAAGCTAGGGCCGGTGCTGTGGCTCACTTGGTTAATCCTCTGCCTGAGGTGCCGGCATCCCATATGGGTGCCGGGTTCTGGTCCCGCTTGCTCCTCTTCCAGTCCAACTCTCTGCTGTGGCCCGAGAAGGCAGTGGAGGATGGCCCAAGTGCTTGCACCCTGCACCCACATGGGAGACCAGGAGGAAGCACCTGGCTCCTGGTTTCAGATCGGCACAGTGAGCAGGCCGTAGAGGCCACTTAGGGGGGTGAACCAATAGAATAAGGAAGACCTTTATCTCTGTCTCTCTCTCTCACTAACTCTGCCTTTCAAAATAAAAAAATAAAGAATGAACATCATCAAAATGTCTACTAATAGCAATTAACATATTCAATGTGATCCCAATCAAAATACCATAACATTCTTCACAGATATAGAAAAAAATGATTCTAAAATTCATATGAAACACAAGAGATCTCAAATAGCTAAAGCAATCTTATATAACAATTATATAATATATATTATATATATATAATTATATATAATCTTATATAACAAAGACAAAGCCAGAGGCATCACAATACCTGATTTCAAGACATACTACAGGGGCCAGCGCCATCAAGTAGTGGGTGAAGCTGCCGCCTGCAGTGTCAGCATCCCATATGGATGCAGGTTTGAATCCCAGCTGCTCTACTTCCAATTCAGTTCTCTGGTAGGGCCTAGGAAAGCAGTGGAGGACAGCTCATGTCTTTGGGCCCTCATACTCACATAGGAGACCCGGAAGAAGCTCCTGGCTCCTGGCTATGGATTGGCACAGTTGTGGCTGTTGCGGCCATCTGGGGAGTGAATCAGCAGATGGAAGACCTCTCTCTTTCTGCCTCTCCTCTCTATAATTCTGCCTTTAAAATAAATAAATAAATATTTTTTTAAAAAAAGACATACTACAGTGCAGTTATTATCAAAACAGCTTGGTACTGGCACAAAAACATACTTGTAGATCAACGGAACAGAATAGAATCTCCAGAAATCAATCCCTGCATCTACAATGAATTTTTCTCTGACAAAGGAGCCAAAAATCAACTCCTGGAGCAAGGACAGTCTCTTTAATAAACTGAGCAGGGGAAACTGGATCTCCAGATGCAGAAGTATGAAACTAAATCCATAACTTACACCTTACACAAAAGCCCACTCAAAATGGGTGAAAGACATAAACACACAGCCTGATACCTTCAAATTACCAGAGAACATTGGTGAAACTCTTCAAGACATTAGCATAGGCAAAGACTTCTTGGAAAAGACCCCAGAAGCATAGACAAAAAAAGCCAAAATTGACAAATGGGATATCATCAAGCTGAGAAGATTCTACACTGCAAAAGAAACACTCAACAAAATTAAGAGACAACTGACAGAAGGGGAAAAAAATTTTGCAAATAATGAAACTGACTAAGAATTTATATCCAAAATCTATAATGAGCTCAAGAAACACAAAAACAACAAAACCATTCAGCTAAGAATTGGACCAAGGACTTGATCAGGCATTTTTCAAGAGAGGAAATTCAAATGGTCAACAGACACATGAAAAATAGTTCAGGATCACTAGCCACCGGGGAAATGCAAATCAAAACCACAATGAAGTTTTACCTCACCCCAGTTTGAGTGGCTCTCATACAGAAATCAACCAGCAACAAATGCTGGCAAGGATGTGGGGAAAAGGGTACCCTAATCCACTGTTGGTGAGAATGTAAACTGGGGCAGCCACTGTGGAATATATAATAGAGACCTCAAAAATCTGAATATAGACCTACCATATGATCCAGCCTTTCCACTCCTGGGAATTTACCCAAAATAAAAGAATTCAGCATATAAAAGAATGATCCATAGCTCCATGTTGACTATGGCTCGACTCACAATAACCAAGATGTTTAATCAACACAGATGTCCATCAGCTGAAGACTGGATAAAGAAATTATGGTATATATATGCACTATGGAATACTACACAGTGGTAAAAAATGAAATCTGGTCCTTTGCAACAAAATGGATGCAACTGGAAATCATTATATTTAGTAAAATAAGTCAGTCCCAAAAAGACAAATACCATATATTCCTCCTGTTCTGTGGTAATAGAGTACCTAAAAGGCAAACTATATGAGTGAAATTGATGCTTTGAGATGTGATGATTTTGAGCAGCCCTTGTATCAGTTGTTAAAGAATAGTGTTTTTTTTGTCATACAATTTGTTGAACTCTTTCCTTAATGTAAGGTTAATCTTATGAGTATAGAGTTAAATGAAAATAGGTAATTGAAAAAAAAATAAGAATGGGAATATGAGACGGAGGAAGAAGAAGAGTAGGAGTGTGGGTGGGAGTTAGGGTAGGGTGGGAAGAATCACTATGTATGTGTGTGTGAAATGCATAAAGTTTGTATACCTTAAATAAAATCACTGAAAAAAAGAAACAAAACCCATACATTATAACTAAAATTAATACACAACTCATCAAAGATCTAAATCTACTATCTGATACTATCAAATTACTGGAGGAAAATAACAGCAAAACACTGCAAGACATTGTCCTAGGCAAAGTCTTCTTGAATACCACAGAAGCACAGACAATAAAAGCAAAAATAGATAAATGAGATTACATCAAGCTAAGAAGATTCTGCATTGCAAAGAAACACTCCACAAAGTGAAGAGAAAACTAACAAAATGGGAGAAAATATTTGCAAACTACTCATCTAGTAAAAGATTAATATCTAAAATATATAAAGAGCTCAAGAAACTCAAAAACATCAAAACAAACAATCCAGTTAAGAAATGATTGAAGGAAACATTTTTCAAGGGATGAAATACAAATGACCATCAGGCAGATGAAAAAATGCCCAAGATCCATAGCCATCAAGGAAATGCAAATAAAAACCACAATGTGGTTTCTCCTCACCCATTAGAATGGCTATCATCTAAAAATCAAAAACAAATGCTGGCAAGGATATGGAAGAAAAGGTACCCTAATACATGGTTGGTTGGAATGTAAACTATTACAACCATTGGGGAATATAGTTTGGCGCTTCCTTAGAAATCTGAAAATAGATCTACCATATGACCCAGTCATTCCACTCCTGGGAATTTACCCATATGAAATGAAATCAGCATATGAAAGAGTTATAGTAGCTCAATCCTCAATAGCTAAGATATGGAAAAACCCAGATTCAATCAACGAATGACTGGATAAACAAAATATGGAGTTTATATATACACACAATGGAATACTGTTTAGCCATAGAAGAATGAAATTCTGTCTTTTGCAACAAAGTAGATTCAGCTGGAGATCACTATGCTTAGTGAAATAAGCTAGATCCAAAAACACAATGTTTACTTTTGTAGCTAATATAGAATACAAAAAATGGTAATGTGAAATTGACATATAGAGATTTGATTGCTGTTTATTATAGCCCTTGTCCATACTCCTATATAACAGTGGTCTTCCTCTAAAAAGTCTCTTTCTTTTATTATTATTTATTTCTAAGTCAGAGCAACAGAGAGAGAAGGAGGGAGGAAGGGAGAAAGAGAGAGAAAGATAGAGAGAGAGACAGAGAGACAGAGAAAGAGAGAGAGAGATATGTTCCTTCTGCTGATCCACTCCCTAAATGGCTACAACAGTCAGGGCTGATCCATCTAGGTATCCACCAAGTAGGGCAGGATTCAAACATGTAAAGCATCATCTACTGCCTTCCCAGGCACATTAGTAGGAAGCTGGATCAGAAAGGGAGCAGACAGGACTGGAACTGGTGCTATAATATGGGAAGCTGGTGTTGCAAGTTATGAATTCAACTGCTTTTAACAAAACACCAACCTCCGTAACATATCTAATCAGGCAAGTAAACTCTTTTAACTCTGCTTTGCTTTGTCAGATTCTAGGTTGCTGACAGTTCCAAATAAATTTAAAAAAATGATTTATGCAAATCAAAATCCTTTAGGGCTTTTTAAAAATTGTAATTGTGTTTGAATCTAAAAATATCTTCACAATATAGAGACTTCCAACCCATGAACATGATAATGTTTTGTTATTTACTGAAGTGTAATTATGTCAAAATTTAGTAGCTTGAAGTAATGAGCATTTATTGTCCCATAGTTTCTGTGGACTAAGAATTTGTAAGTGGCTTTTGGGGACGACTTATGGTCTCTCCCAAGGTTTCACTAAAGATGTCCACAGAGCTTAATTCAGCTGAAAGCTTGACTGGGTCGAAAGGACTTGTTCCACTCAACTGCTGAAGACTCCTTAGTTCCTAATGGCATTTAGCTGGAAGCCTCAGCTCTTTACTATGTTAGCCTCTTTGCCAAGCTGTTTGAGTGTCTTCATGGCATAGGAATTAGAATCTACTTCTTGGAGGGAGGAGTATCAACTATCTTGTAGACATATCTTAAAACCTCCAAAATATGTCATCCCATTTATTTAGATATTTAATTTCTCCTAGTAATGTTCTATAAATTTAAACAGACTATCACATAGTTTGATAAATTTATGCATAAGTATTTGAGGGTTTTACTGCTGCTATAAATGCAGCTTTTAAAAGACCTCCATTGTTAGTCTATAAAAATTCAATGATTTCTGGATTTTGACATGATATCCTGTGCCAATGCTAAATTCACTTAATGATGATAGTAGCTTGTTTCTGTTAATTCTCCAAGTTTTTCTGAGTATACAACCTTATTGTCTATAAGTTAAAAACTGTCAGAATCGTTAGGGTACAGAAACTATGCCAATTATTTTATTTTATTATACCATTTATATTACACACAAACACAGTATTGAATATATGAAAAACAAACAAAAAAAAAACCTTATCTTGGAGACTTGGAGGAGTAAATACAAGAACTCAGAACTAGTAAAATACGAGCATTCAGAAGAGAGTCTCCAGGACATTGAAACTCAGCCCTCTAAGAAAGAAGTGATGCTCAGTTGGTGCTAATGTCTCTGAGTTCAAGGGCTTCCCTAGGGTTGTAGACCCAACCTCTTAGAAGAGCACATCAGCTGGATGGTTTGGGAGTCTGGAAGGAGAGGGCACAAAATGAGGCTTGTTCTTTCAAGTGTTGGAAATCTGCACACTGTATTCAACTATCATGAGTGGAATGAACTGTCATAGTTGTTGTCAAGAAGTAAGCCTGCACTTTCACTAGCAGGAATGAAAAGCAAACAGGAATCTTTCACAAACCAAATAGGAATATACAAGTCCTCCAGCCTCCTACAGCATTGCCTTCTTTGGGTGTATACTCAAAGCAGACCCTTCTCTGGATTCATTCATAGCATTTGCTTCCCTAGATTTATAGCACCCTCTGTTGGCTCCATTGGAAGCATTTAACAGGTTGCCATTTGACAAAAGAGAAATGTGGAGAGACCTCAGCATTACAAGCAGGATATATAAAAATGCCATAATTATTAAGTAGCACTACTACTTTATTATATGTTGTATGGACTGGAGAAAAGGGAAAAATTGGAGTACTTTAAACTCCACAGCAGTTGCATACCTCAGGACATTTGTTAAAGTGGAAAGCATTTATAAAGCAGAGCAAAGCTTTCAATAATCTTAAATGCTGATGATTATACATTAGGATTCATCAGACTGAGTTGAAAACTTGGAATAGTCAAGAGTATACCAAATTTAGAAACTTTCATCATATTTGAAATCTAGCCTTGACTTTCATAATTCCTGATTTATGGAAATACCAGCCAGTAGTAGATAGGCCAAGCAGAAAGATGGATGAGTCAATAAGCAGAAACAGCTCACATTTCACATATATACTGTTAGAATTCAAGTAGAATTAATAGACTTGCTTAAAAATATAGGACCTCAAATCCTCCCAAAAAAAATCAAAAGGAAAAATAAACAATAATAACCAAAGTAAAGGTGATTCAAATGTTGGATTTATGTGAAAAGGACTTGAAAATAATTATTATTAGTGTGTTCAAGAAAATTGAAAAAATGTGAATTTTAAAAATCAATGGAAATATAAAATATAAAAGAATGAAAATACAGATACACAAAAAAATCAAATTAATATACCAGAACAGAAAAATATAATGCCAAAGTTAAGAAATCATTAGTTGAGTCTAAACAGATTAGACACAGCAAAAGGAAGGATTAATGAACTGGAAGAGAGTTTAATAAAAATATCCAAATTGGTGCACATGGGAAAAAGCCATGAAGGTTACAGAAAATAATTTTAGAGATGTGAGAGATAAGAATATAAGTTCTAACATATTTATAACTTGAGTTCTAAAAGAAAAAATGAGAGAGGCCAGGGAAGAATCAATGTTTGTATAGCTATTGAACAATATTTTTCCACTACTTAGGAAATACCTCAACTTACAGATTCGAGAAACTTAGTGAACCTCCAAATAGATAAACCAATCAGGGTAAATATAATTTATATTAAATATAAATTGTCTAAGTAATTTATAATAAATTATTATATGTATTTTTAAAACACAACTATATGCTGCTTCTGACATATTTTTAAAGTGACAGTGAAGTTGAAAGTAAATTGTTGAAAAGGATGTGTCATAAGTATACTAATTAAAAATGGGGTATATGTATTGGACATAAGAGTCTTTAAGAACATTTGCTAAACATAAAAAGTAATATTTTATAACAATAAAAGAACTTATATTAGATTGTAAAATAATTGTAAATCTATGTGGGTCAGAAATATAAAAGTATAAAGAAAAGAGGGAAGAAAACAAAAACTAGAAACATATCCATTAACTGTTAGGACTTTGACATACTTCCTTCAATAGCTGATAAAACAATAAAAGGTCAATAGAAATGGGTAAGATTTTATTAAGAAACAATTTAATTTTGGTATGGATAGAAGAATCCTACAATTAACAATGAAAAATCTTAGTAGTCCTACACACTGGATTGATTGGTAGCTCTCCTGCAAAGACATGTCCACCTGGAATCTACGCCAATGACATTATTTGAAAAATGTTTCTATAGATGTAGTTAAATTAAGGATGGAGAGATAAGATTATTCTGTATCATCTGAGTAAACTCTAACTCCAGTGACAAAAGCAAAGAAGGATTAGCCTCTACAATCTTTGCAGAAAGTTTGGTCATGATGACCCATTGATGTTGGACTTTTTGGCTTCCAAAAGTATGAAACAATAAATTTCTACCATTTAAAATCAACAAGTTTGTGTTAATCTATTGTGACAGCCACAGGAAACTATTATACTTTATATTGACTAAAATAATATTAAATCTATCAACAAAAATTTTCTTACCAAAAAGAAAGAAAGAAAGAAAGAAAGAAAGAAAGAAAGAAAGAAAGAAAGAATGAATCCAGGGGGATTCCAATATGGCTGAGTAGAGAAAAACATGGTAATTTTGATCATGGGAATATCTGTGTTCCTGGAGCTAGTAGAGAGGTTTTCAATGAAAACCTACAGTAAGAAAAGAGTCTGTGGAGCAGCCCAGGATTGTACAGACAGATATGCAGCACCTAGCAGGACACCACCAGTGATTCCTGTAGCCAGTGGTTCCTTTGGCCTGTGGCTGGTAGGGAGGCCAGCTTCCCAGAGCAAGGTGAAAGAATTCTTAAGAAGCCTGTGATCCACTGGTGTTCTTGTCTGTGGAAGAGACACATGATACCGGTTGATGGATTCCAAGTGGATGAGTTGGCAAGAGGCAGGGTGCCCACTTAACTCTGTGAATGGAGAGCACCTTGTTCCCTCCCCTCACCCATGGTGAAAGCACCATACTCCCAAAATAAGGCAAGTGGAGGCTGCACAGGCCTATGTGCCTCTGGAGCTTTTTGTTAAAGGGAGAAATTCATAGCCTCCCCTGACTTTGAGGCAAGTTGGAGGAGCTGGAGCTGAAGAGGGGTAGGATACCCACTTAATTCTGTGAGTGGATAGCACATTGCCTTCCTCCCCTATCACCACCAAGGTGCCCAGCTCAGTGACAGAGGGGCTTTCTCTTTGGATTGAGAGGCTCCCAGGATGGAGAGTAGATTCCCTACAGCTGATGACTATGGGAACCATGCATCCTGTGACTGTAGAAATCCTGAGACTGTGTTATAAGCCTGGAGGACTCCACGCTCACACTACAGAACACATAGATTCTTTGTGCAGTTCATGCACCTGAGTGAGTCAGGGGTGCAGGCACAGAGAGACTCACCTTGGCATAGAGAAGGGCAGAGGCGTGATCAAGCCAGCCAGGGTGATCATCCCCTCTCCCCTACTGACAACAGCAGAGAGCTAACACACATATTTTGGGTGTTACCCTGGACTTATGTCCCACTCTCAAATGCTGGCCAAAGCTCCCTGGCCCCACCAAATACACACTTCTGGATATCCCCTGACTGCAGGCATCTCACCATGCCTATGGACACCTTCCCAAGAACACAGACTTCAGAAGAGATACCAACAAATGTCTCTCCAGATATGTAAAAATTGTAGAAATACAAGAAATATGAACAAGGAAGACAATGTGATCCCTGAAAGGAGCACAATAATACTTCAATATTAGACTTTGAAGATGAGGATAGTGACAAAATGCCTGAAAAGGAATTCAAAAGATTGATTGTAAAACTACTCACAAACAAAGAGATGGAATTACATAAGTTAAAGAAATCTATGATGGACATGGATGAGAAACTCAACTGAGAAATAGAAATATTTAAAGAACAATAAAATTGAAATGAAGAATTCAATGTCAAATAAAAATATAGCAAAAAGCCTGAATAATAAACTCAGTGAGTCTGAAGAAAGAAGATCTGAGCTAGAAGACAAAACTTTTGAAAAATTACAGTTGGACAAAGAAAAAAAAAGAAGAAAAAATCAGAAAAAATGAAAACAGTGTTCAGGATTTATGAGATACCAACAAAAGACAAAATAAACATATCTTAGGCCTTCCTAAAGCAGTTTAAAAAACAGAATGACTTAGAAAACTGATTTGGTGAAACAATAGTAGAGAATTTCCTGAATTTGGACAAAGATATGGACATCCAAATACAGGAAGTACTTAGAACCCCAGACAAAATCAGAGATCTTCAAAACAACACATTTTATTCAAACTTTCAAAAAGTAAAACACAAAGAAAAATCCTAAAATGTGCAGGAGAGAAATGATAGTTTACCTTTAAAGGATCTCCAATCAGATTGATCACAGATTTCTCATCAGAAACCTTACAGGGGAGGAAAGAATGGAGAGATATAGTGCAAGCCCTAAAAGAAAAAACTGTCATCTCAGAACACCATACCCAGTAAATCTCTCATTTAGAAATGAAGGTGAAATAAAAACTTTCCAAAACAAATAAAAATTGAAAGACTTTATCACCACCCACTCAGCCTTACAAATTGTACTTAAGGATGTATTACACATATTCAGAGAAAGATAACAAGCATCATGAAAGAATGTGAATGTAGAAAACCTCCTGATAATAGCACAAAGGAGATCCAAAACAAACAATAGGAATATTTACGAGAAAATGGCAAGACCAGTCATCAATAATAACCTTAAATATAAAATGGCTAAACTTTCAAATGAAAAGATACAGATTAGCTGAATAGATTAAAAACCAAGACACACCTCTAAGCTGCCTACAAGAAAGACATCTTATCAACAAAGATACACACAAACTAAAATGAAAGGATGGAAAACAATTCAATGAAAATTGAAATAAAAAATAAGCAGAAGTAGTTATATCAGACAAAATATAATGCAAAAATTGTTAGACAAAGGAAGTATTATGTAATGATTAAGGGATCAATTCAAAAGGAAGATGTGACTACAGAAAACATAATGTACATAATGCTAGAGCACCCAGTTTTTAAAAACAAATGTTAATGAATATGTTAATGAATTTAAAGGGAGATACAGGCTCCCATAAAATAATAGTGGGGTACTGCAACACTCTACTTTCATCAAGGATAGATCAACTATACAAAAAATTGACTAAGAAAACAAGCTAATCAACACTATAGACCAATGGGCCTACTTGATATCTACAGAACACCTCCTCCCACAACTGCAAAATACAAATTCTTTTCATCAGTGCATGGAACATTCTCTAGGATAGACCATATGCTAGGCCATAAAGCAAGTCTCAGCAAATTAAAAAAGACTGAAATTATACCATGTATCTTTTCTGGCCACAGTGGAATGAAGCTGGCGATTAACAACTTAAGAAACTCTAGAAAATATGCAAACACATGAAGACAGAACAACATGCTCCACAATGAACAGGAAGTCATAGAAGAAATCAAAATGGAAATACAATAATTCTTTGAAATAAATGAAAAGGACAACACAACATATTAAAGCTTATGGGATAGAACAAAAGTAGGGTTAAGAGGGAAGTTTATAGCAAGCAGTGCCTACATCAACAAATTAGAAAAGCATCATATAAATGATCTAACAATGCATCTCAAGGACCCAGAAAAACAACTATAAACCAAACCTGAAATTAGTAGAATGAAAGAAATAATAAAAATTAGAGAAGAAATAAAATTATAACAAAAATAATATAAAAGATTAATGAAATGAAGAAATGATTTTTTTGAAAAAATAAACAAAATTGATAGATCATTGATCCAACTAATCTGTAAAAAGGGAGAAGACCCAAATTAATAAAACCAGAGATGAAAAAGGAGATGTTACAATGGATAACATAAAGATAAATAGGATCATTAGGAATTACTACAAAGAGACATATGCCAACAAATTGGATAGATTTCTGGACACATACAAACTACCAACCTTGAGTCTTGAAGACATATAAAACCAAAAAGACTAATAACTAAGATGGAGATTCAATCAGTAACAAAGGCCCTCCCAATAAAGAAAAGTCCAAGACTGCATGGCTTCACTGCTAAATTCTACCAAACTTTTAAAGATGAACTATTTCCAATTCTTCTCAAACTATTCAAAACAATTGAAATGGAAGGAATTCTTCCAAACTCCTTCTATGAGGCCAGCATCACCTTAATTCCAAACTAGAAAAGGAAACAACAAAGGAGAACTATAAATCAATAATACTGATGAACGTAGATGCAAAAATCCTCAACAAAACACTAATCAAATCCAACAACACATCAAAAAGATCGTTCATTCAGATCAAGAAGGATTTATCCCTGATATGCAGGGATGGTTCAACATAAGCAAATCAATAATTGTGGAATATCACATTAACAAATTGAAGAATAGAAATCATGTGATTATCTCAAAATATGCAGAGAAAGAATTTGGTAAAATACAGCATTCCTTCAAGATACAAAACTCAAGCAAATTGGGTATAGAAGGAACATTCCTTAAAATAATCAAGGCAATATATGACAACCCAAAAGCCAGCATCGTATTGAATGGGGAAAAGTTGGAAGCATTTCCACTAAATCTGTAACCATACAAAGATGACCACTTTCACCACTGCTATTCAATATAGTTCTGAAAGTTTTAGCCAGAGCCATTAGGAAGGAAAAAGAAATCAAAGAGATACAAATTGGACAAGAGTAAGTTAAGCTATTCCTGTACGCAGATGGCACAATCCTATTTGTAGGGGAACCAAAAGACTCCACTAAGAGACTATTGGAATTCATAAGAGAATTTAGGAAAGTTGCAGGATATGAAATCAGCACTCAAAAATCAATAGCCTTTGTATACATAAATAATGTTGTGGTTATAAAAATATATAAATACCTTAGGATAAATTTAACCAATGAGGTGAAAGATCTCTACAATGAAAATTATAAAAAACTAAAGAAAGAAATAGAAGACAAGAAAAATGGAAAAATCATCCATGTTCATAGATTGGAAAAATTAATATCAAAATTTCCATATAACCAAAAGCAATTTACAGATTCAATGTGATCTTAATCAAAATACCAACAACATTCTCCTCAGATCTAGGAAAAATGCTAAAATTCATATGGAAACAAAGAGACCCTGGATAGCTAAGGCAATCTTATACCACAAAAAAAATCCAGGAATATCATAATACCAGACTTGAAAATATACTACAGGGAAGTTATAATCAAAACAACCTAGTACTGGCACAAAAACAGACTTGTAGACTAATGGAACAGAATAGAAACTCTAGAAATCAATCCACACATCTACAACCAACTAATCTTTGACAAAGTAGCTAAAATCAACCCCTGAAACAAAGGACAGTCTCTTCAACAAATAGCATTGGGAACATTGGATTTACATGTGCATGAAGAGGACTTCTACATTAAAACAAACTCACAATGGATTAAGGATCTAAATGTATGGGCTGATACCATCAAATTACTAGAGGAAAACATTGGGAGAATTCTGCAAGATTTAGGCATAGATAGGCCAACATGTCTGGGAAAAAACCGTGGAAGCACAGGCAATCAAAGTCAAAATTGACAAATGGGATCACATCAACCTGAGAAGCTTCTGCACAGCATAACAAAGTGAAGATGAAACTGACAGGAAGGGAGAAACTATTTGCAAAATATGTAACTGATGAAGGATTAATATTAAGGATTTATAAAGAGCTCAAGAAACTCTACAACAATTAAAAAATCCAGTTAAGAAGTGGGCAAAGGACATGTAAAGGCAATTTTCTTTTCTTTTTTTAAGATTTGTTCATTTATTTATTTATTTGAAAGGCAGAGTTACAGAGAGGCAGAGGCAGAGAGAGAGAGAGAGAGAGGGAGAGAGAGGCCTTCCATCTGCAGGTCCACTTCCCAAACAGTTGCTGGAGCTGGGCCGATCCAAAGGCAGGAGTCAGGAGCTTCTGGGTCTCCCACGCGGGGCAGGGGTCCAAAGATTTTGACCATCTTCCACTACTTTTCCAGGCCATAGCAGAGAACAGGATGGGAAGTGGAGCAGCCAGGACTCAATCTAGCACCCTTATGGGATGCCGACACTGCAGGCAGCAGATTTACCCCACTACGCCATAGTGCTGACCCCTAGGCAATTTAAAAAAGATAAAATTTAAATGGCCAACAGACACCTGAAAAAATGCTCAGGATCACTAGCCATCAGGGAAATAGAAGTGAAAACAACAATGAGGTATCAGCTCACCCCAGTTAGAATGGCTATCATCCAAAAATGAAAAAAAATAACAAATGCTGGCAAGGAAGTGGGGGAAAAGTTATCCTAATAACTGTTGGTGGTAATGTAAACTAGTACAACCATTATGAAAGACAGTAAGGAGATTCCTCAGAAATCTAAAATAGATCCACCATTTGACCCAGCCATCTCAGTCCTGGGCATTTACCCCAATGAAATGAAATCAGCATATGAATTATCTGAACCCTTATGTTTATTGCAATCCAATTCACAATAGCTAAGATATAGAATCAACCCAGATGCCCATGTATACACTGTGAAATACTATTCAGCCATGCAAAAGAATGAAATGCTGTCTTTCACAACAAAATGGCTGCAACTGGAAACCAATGTGCTTGGAGAAACAAGCCAGTGCCCAAAGGCAAATATTATGTTTTATCTGATATGTGCTAGTTAATATAGAATACAAAAATGTATAGAGGAATGTATATAGAAATGAAATGGATGTCTTGTGACTGATTGTTGTTTTTGGTTCTTGTTTATGTTCCAGTGGAACTGTGGTTTTTCTACTTTTTACGTATTGAATATTATGGTTAGTGGTACATTAAGCCAATGATTTTAGAGTGGATTGAAATTATGTCTTTGCAAAAATTTTTTTTAAAAAAATGAAAGAGAATGAGGAAGGGAGGGAAACATGGTTATCTTCTTAGATGTATACCAATGAAATACATAAAATCTGTTCTTTTTATATTAATAAAAAAATTTTAAAATGCCATGGTCAGATTGCTTCACTAGTGACAATTTACAGATATTTCAGGGAGAAATAATACTAGTCCAGTCCAAATTCTTCCAGATAGTAGAGAAGAGGAATAGTTTCCAATTAATTTTTTTAAAACTCTATTTGTGGATTATGAGGAGGGAAAGAGAGAGAGAGAGAAAGGGCGTTCCCATCTGCTAGTTCAATCTTCAACTGTATGCAACAACTGAGGTGATCCAAGCCAAAGACAAAAGCCAGCAGTTCAGTCCAGGTCTCTCACTTGGGTGTCAGGGGCCAAATTACTTATAACATAAATGCTTCTCCCATGTTCTGCATTGTCAGGAAGCTGGGATCAGGACCAGCATCCAGGAGTCAAACCCAGGCACTCCAATGTCAGATGCAGACATCGTAATCTTTAACACAAATATCCATACCACCAAATTCATGCACAAATCTAGCAAAACCTGAGGCCAAAACTTGAGAAGGACAAATAAATGTAATAAATTAACAACTATTCTTTCTCAAAAGAATAAATATATAAATCATAAACAAAAACTAGCAAATAAAACGAAGGCTTATAAAATAATATGAGGATGCTTTTTAAAGTGCATAATTTATATAGACTACAAAAAACAGGTTAAACTAATCTACACTTTTAAAATTCAAGACAGTTTTAATCTTTGAGAAATTTACTAACTAAAAGGGGACATGCATGACTTCTGGTATTTTAATAATGCCTGCTTCTTATTTAAAATTTTTACTCATTTATTTTCACTTTATTTGAAAGGCAGAGAGAAACAGAGACAGAGAGAGGGAAAGAGAATGAGGGAGACAGAGAGAGATCTTCCATCTGCTGACTTATGTCCCAAAAGTCCAAAACAGTTGGGACTGAGCGAGGCTGAAGACAGAAACCTTGAACCCAATCTGAGTCTTTCACATGATTGGCAAGGAGGCAGGTACCTGAGCCATCACATGCTGACTCCCATATGTGCATTAGCAGGAAGCTGTAAAGCAGAGGAGTGGCTCGAACTTGGGCTTCAATATGGGAGGCAGGCATCCAAAGGGGAGTCTTAACCATTGCAGCAAATACCCACCCCATGTCTTCTTTCTTGGCCTAAGTGTTAAAAACAACATTGTGCTCCTTTTGTGAAAATTCTTCAAAATAGTCATTTATGATGCATGTTTTGGTGCATATGTGTTTATATTAAAAACTGTTCATCAGCTGTTGTCAGAGATGGGTTATTACATAAGTTAAGGATTTGAGATGTGTAAAATAATAGTAAAATACACTATACATTGGATTGGCTATTTATGTACTCTAGATCACAAAATATAAAAAGTGAAGCTTGATCATTTAAATTTACAACCTAAATCACAGATTTTAAAAAAAACTAGACAGCTTCCATAAACTGCTGTAAAAGAACCCTTATTTCTTATAGCTACATGGATGAGATTTCTAATAAGATAGCCCTTATAACAGAGAAGACAAAATAAAAATATGGAATGAATTTATAACCTTGCCCCTTTTGTTAAAGTTACAACATTGATCTAGATAGCGTGAAACACTGATAATCGGCTTGGTGCGATTTGGGTGGATATTAGTGAAGCTATGTAGTCACAAACTCCACCTGCATCCCTTGTCACTAGGACTAGCCTTTCCTCCCTTGTCTGAGATCATTACCCTCCTCTTCTCTAGAGCATGTCAATGATATCCACTAGGATAATTTTCTTACAGGGAAATGCTTACTATCCTTAAGAGAATATATCACTTTTCACTGCTTTAATACCTCTCTTGCAGGTCGCTTGGTTGGTTAACTGAAACCTTGAATCAATGAGTGCTATGTTAAATAAATAAAGGATGAAATGCTACAAATTCCGTGATTAACTATATAGAAAGAAAACTATAGCCTATGTGAGGCAAGCATACTGGGATTTACTAAGTGTGAACAGGTCCCACATCCCTCAGCTCTGTTCTCTAGGAGATCCAGCAGACATCTCTTTCACGAAGACACTGAAAAATGCACCAGTGAAGGGAACTCCAGCTTCCTTGAAAGGCCCTGTGGTGAATCCTTCTCAGCAGTCCCTGGATGACAGCAGCAGATGTTGACTTTGAAAAACTCTCCCTGGGGGCCAGCGTCGTGGCTCACTTGGTTAATCCTCTGCCTGCAGTGCTGGCATCCCATATGGGCGCCGGGTTCTAGTCCTGCTTGCTCCTCTTCCAGTCTATCTCTTCTGTGGCCCGGGAAGGCAGTGGAGGATGGCCCAAGTGCTTGGGTCCCTGCACCCACATGGGAGACTGGGAGGAAGCACCTGGCTCCTGGCTTTGGATCAGCGCAGCGCCGGCTGTGGCAGCCATTTTGGGGGTGAACAAACGAAAGGAAGACCTTTCTCTCTGTCTCTCTCTCTCTCTCTCACTGTCTATAACTCAACCTGTCAAATTAAAAAAAAAAAACTCTCCCTGAATTATTTGAAGATAAGGAGATACTTTCTTCATTGATGTATGCAGCAATTAACTACTAGAAACAAGGTGAATATGGTCACTCTTGTAGTGAAAAACTTTTTTTCAAGGGCTATTTGGATATTTATAACATCGTTTGTGGGACATACAGAATTATAAACTTAAGTTAACCTGCAATAAATTTATTAATTTCGAGTTCCCCTACAGCTATCTTTGCAAGGCCAGACTCAGGGATTTTGTGGGGCTTGTTTGACAGGTCAGATGTTTCCCAACTCTGCATGGGTGGCACGGATAAAGAAAAATCAGAATAATTTGTCTCCGAGTTTTGGTAGCAGTTAACTGGTTGTGGTATTTCTGTGATGAAAGAAGTGCAGTTTGTGCAAGTTTTGCTTAATATTAGTAAATAGTAAAGACTCTCAGTTTGGTGACTAGAAACTTGTTCTGTGTCACTGCAGGAGAAACTTAAGATCACACTTATTTCTCTGAACAGTCAGTTCCCTTTGAATGAAGAAGGGCAGAATCTACTTGAGGGAGGACTTCGTTCTATTTCCAAAAGTTTATAGCATCATTCTTCTTCCTAACCTTCCCCAGAGTGAGTTGTTGATCTTTACCAGGATGACTGACCTTTGGAAAAATGGACATTTTCAGACTTTCAGCGAAGACCGGATGCTTGCTCTCAGCTGCTTTTTGCTTAGGTGTCCCGAATCACGCAGTGAGCCAACAGTCACGGAGATGAAGTAACAAAATGGTCTTTGGTCTGGGTCTGTCCAAAGGGTCCTGAACCTACCCAAGGTTGTCTCCTCAGTGTCTGAATGCATAGCTGGACGAGACACACCCAGCTACCTGCAGAATGCCCATGCTAGTTCCTTAGACCTGTAGAAAAGTAGCTACTTTGGTAGCAAGGGCCAACCAGAAGTCTCCAAAACTACTGTTCCCTATTAGACTAACTTACAAAAAAAAATAATTCATGCCATCCTCCTGGAAAAATTAATGCTCCATTAAAAACTTTGAAGATTTAGAGTTCATAATTTTTATTACATCCTCTTTAAACTTAGACCACTTGGCCTATGTGGAAAATGGGAGGATTTTGGACTATGACAGTAGGTTATTAAGAGTGTAATTACGGTTTAATTACAACTGATGTTCCAGATGTAGTTTTTACTGATCAAATCAACAAATACCCTGTTCCCAGGTATGCAACAATTAATAAATATATAGAACATTTTTCTAATTGTTAATAAATTCTTCCCCTTTTATTTTGAATTCATAGGTACAGCAGCACCATCCACAGTGTTATCTAAGAGTCTTATTGGCCCTTCACATTTTGTCATAATGCCTACATCTTGATAGCATAATCTATCCATGCTATTTTGCAGAACACCATGTTGGTCCCCTATATTGATAGCACCATGCTGACTGAACCTACTGATTGGGAATAAGCACATATTTTAGATACCCTAGGAAAATATAAGTGTTCCAGAAAGTGAAAATACTAAAATCTTCATGTCTATGAATTTGTCAACATCTCCTTGTAATTTTGTCCCTTTTGTTTTATATATCTCAATGATGTATTACTGGTATAACTCTTCCAAATTCTTGGTGGAGCATTCTTGCTGTTCTCATGTACTGTTTCCCCTTTTTGTTACTAATGAATTTGCCCTTCCTTTGGCTCACTAGGGACCTTTCCAGAGAAGGGTTGCCAGGCTTTTGGCCTGTGGAAATGTGAGTGTACCGTGGATCGAGTCACCAAGCCGGCAGGCCACTTGGTTTAATTCCTGTTTGTAGGATGCTATTTGATGTGTATTGACCCTTCACCTGGGGCTGTTCTAAGGCAAAGCCTAGGCAGTGATTGATAGACATTTTTCTATTGCTTTTCAGGGGTGTAGAGTTGGGGAAGCAGCCAATGGCTTCAGTGCTTCACAAACAGACCCTGGTTTTTTTTTTTTTTTTTTTTTTTTTTTTTTTTTTTTTTTTTATCTTTTATTTAATGAATATAAATTTCCAAAGTACGTCTCATGGGTTACAATGGCTTTCCCCCCAAAAAAAAAAGAAACAGACCCTGGTTTTAATCAGTGGACCTGACTCTGTCCTCTTACTTGGAACAATTTGGGTCCTTTTGTGTCAACAGTGGTTTAACTCCGGGTCATCACTTCTTGTTTTGGAGGCTGGAATCCAGGAGGCATGTGTCATATCTGTTCTATACATGGTCCATTGTTACATTTCAGATATGCACTGATCATGGTCTCACAGTTGAGCTTACTTGACAATTTTTTTAATTTTTCTTTTCAAATTTTTATCTATCATTGCCATGTATTTGGAACACAGATAAGCCAATGCTTGATTTTGCTATATTATCTTAACCTGACATCACCAACAATAGGTTTACAGCAAAAATCATTATTCTGGGCAGAATCTTCTAACCTGCAAATTGTAGTGAATAGTAGCCCATGTGTAATTTTTATAACACCCCTTTGAGAGGATATTGCTGTTTTATTCTGTAGCACTTTTGTGTTATCAGGAGATAGCTATCATTTCAGAATAATTTTCACTTTTAAAATGATATTGGAAAGGATACAGTTTGAAACATAAAAAAATAACTTTTGCAAGATTGAAATAGCCCAAGTGAATGGGTGTTGATGATTGCAGGAGCTATTTATTGAAAATAGATCCTGGCAATGTAGAAATTCTTATGAGAAATGGTGGGAATTTTTTAAATTTTGTTATGCTGCTTATTTTGAATGTTCCTAGAAATAATTTGGTGAAATAAAATTTAAGACCAAGTTCCCAATGTTAATGTTCCCAAATTATTCCCAATTTGGACTAGGAATCAAGTACTTTTACCCTATTATGCCAGCCAACATTATACAATAGTGGTATTTGGGGACTGCAACAGGGACTGGTTATTTCTAAGCGTTTAATTCTAAGGTTTTCTAAAATGAAGCCTCTCAAGAATGAGGGCTGCTTTCCCTATTTTCTCACATTTTCTATCATGGGGTACAATATTTAGCAATCGGGAAATGCTTACTTAATGACTGAATATATAGACACGCGTGCACACACACACACACACACACACATATATATATGCTTGGATATGTTAGACAAAATACAGAATTGAGTTTTATTTATCCATATCACTAATTTGGTTCAGAAATAATTTGTGAAAATGTGTGACTCACAATATATGTTTAATATGCTTAATATGGCACACAGTAAGTGCTTTCAGCATGCTTATGATTACAAGCACTTGATAATTTCTTGAATAACTCTGTAAATGTGACTAAGTTGTTTACTCTTTTTTAAAATTTATCTTTACTTATTAAAGAGAGAGAGAGAGAATGAATGAGAATGAATCCTCCATCTACTGGTTCACTCCCCAAACGTCCTCAACACTCAGAAGAGCTAGGGCAGGCTGAAGCTATGAGCCTGATCTCTATACAGGTCTCCCATGTAGGTAGCAGGAATCCAAGCACTTGAGCCATTATCTGCTGCCATCCAGGGTACACATTAACAGGAAGCTGGATCAAAGAATAAGGTGGGACTTGAACCCTGGCACTCCAACATGGAAGGCAGGCACACCAAGCAGAGGCTTAATAAATGCCCCATAACACTCACCCCAAGTCTTCTAGTTTTTTAAGATTGTCTTTTCAAATGAATAATTTCTTTTTTAACTTTTATTTAATGAATATAAATTCCCAAAGCACAGTTTATGGATTACAATGGCTTCCCCCCCCATAACTTCCCTCCCACCTGCAATCCTCCCCTCTCCCACTCCCTCTCCCCTTCCATTCACATAAAGATTCATTTTCAATTATCTTTATATACAGAAAATCAACTTAGCATATATTAAGTAAAGCTTTCAACAGTTTGCACCCACACAGAAACACAAAGTGTAAAATACTGTTTGAGTACTAGTTATAGCATTAAATCACAATGTACAGCACATTTAGGACAGAGATCCTACATGAGGAGTAAGTGCACAGTGACTCCTGTTGTTGACTTAACAATTTGACACTCTTGTTTATGGTGTCAGTAATCACCCTAGGCTGTTGTCATGAGTTGCCAAGGTTATGGAAGCCTTTTGAGTTCGCCAACTCTGATCTTATTTCGACAAGGTCATAGTCAAAGTGGAAGTTCTCTCCTCCCTTCAGAGAAAGGTACCTCCTTCTTTGATGGCCCATTCTTTCCGCTGGGATCTCACTCACAGAGATCTTTCATTTAGGTTTGTGGTCTTTTGGGTTTTTTTGTTTTGTTTTGTTTTGTTTTTTGCCAGAGTGTCTTGGCTTTCCACGCCTAAAATACTCTCATGGGCTCTTCAGCCAGATCTGCATGCCTTAAGGGCTAATTCTGAGGCCAGAGTGCTATTTAGGACATCTGCCATTCTATGAGTCTGCTGTGTATCCCACTTCCCATGTTGGATCATTCTCTCCCTTTTTTATTCTATCAGTTAGTATTAGCAGACACTAGTCTTGTTTATGTGATCCCTTTGACTCTTAGTCCTATCATTATGATCAATTGTGAACTGAAATTGATCACTTGGACTAGTGAGATGGCATTGGTACGTGCCACCTTGATGGGATTGAATTGGAATCCCCCAGCATGTTTCTAACTCTACCACTTGGGGTAAGTCAGATTGAGCATGTGCCAAACTGTACATCTCCTCCCTCTCTTATTCCCACTCTTATATTTAACAGGGATCACTTCTCAGTTAAATTTAAACACCTAAGAATAATTGTGTATTACTTACAGAGTTCAATCAATATTATTAAGTAGAACAAAAAGAAATGCTAAACAGGATAAAGTATTAAGTTGTTCCTCAACAGTCAAGGCAAGGGCTGATCAAGTCACTGTTTCCCATAGTGTCTCATAATGTAAGGTGAAATCCTCATTATTTCACTTTAAATTAATTCAAATTACAAGGAGTCTTCAAAAAATCCATGGAAATGTGTATTATGAAAAAAAACTTTGCATGGATTTCAAAAATTTTGAAGTCAGGAGCCAGCACCGTGGCTCACCTGGTTAATCCTCCACCTGTGGCGTCGGCATCCCATATGGGCACCAGGTTCTAGTCCTGGCTGCTCCTCTTCCAGTCCAGCTCTTTACTGTGTCCCAGCAAGGCAGCAGAGGATGGCCCAAGTGCTTGGGCCCTGCACCCACAAGGGAGACCGTGAGGAAGCACCTGGCTCCTGTCTTTGGATCTGCACAGCGTGCTGGCCATAGCGGCGATTTGGGGGGTGAACCAACAGAAGGAAGACCTTTCTCTCTGTCTCTCTTTTTCTCACTGTCTAACTCTGCCTGTCAAAATAAAAAAAGAATTATAAAGTCAAAATAAATTTATCTTTTAGGTTCATTTTCCACAAAGTTAATGAATCTTCATATTAACTTCTAAATTGGAAATTCTCTTAGGGTGTGTTTTATGAATCTTACATAAAAAAGGAACACAACACTTTTGTGAAGCAATCCTTAACTTTAACATTATATTTGAATCATTAAATTCTAAGTTCAAAACACAGTACTTCTTTAAGTTTTTTAGTTTACCTTGAAATCTTAATATGTTATTTATAAATCCAATTAGAAACTTAGATAACAAAATTATCTTAAATATTTAATTGTCATATATACATTTAATATATTTGATTTCATTGGGGGGTAACTCAAGTAACTGTCTTTTTTTTTTTTTTTTTTTTTTTTGACAGGCAGAGTGGACAGTGAGAGAGAGAGACAGAGAGAAGAGAGAAAGGTCTTCCTTTGCCATTGGTTCGCCCTCTAATGGCCGCCAGGGCTGGCGTGCTGTGACCGGCACACCACGCTGATCCCATGGCAGGAGCCAGGTACTTATCCTGATCTCCCATAGGGTGCAGGGCCCAAGTGCTTGGGCCATCCTCCACTGCACTCCCTGGCCACAGCAGAGAGCTTGCCTGGAAGAGGGGCAACCGGGACAGAATCCGGTGCCCCGACCGGGACTAGAACCCGGTGTGCCGGCGCCGCAAGGCAGAGGATTAGCCTAGTGAGTTGTGGTGCCGGCCTTCAAGTAACTGTCTTAACAACTTTCCCAACTAGTGATACAATTCTTATATATCTAATAATTTAAACTTATAAATATAATGGTAAGTTCTCCTAAATGTTACACAATGCATAAATTTAGCAAGATTTCAACTGTAAATCACAAGTCTAAAGCAATTAACTTCATTTACATCGATATTTTAAAAATGAATTTTAATAGGGATATTTAGCCTACACATTTTAAGTACATAAGTTGTTAAATATGCACACATTCTCTAATAGAAAATTGATAATATCATGGACTTGATTTTTTAAGCATTTCTATACTTGGTCACAACCCATTCCAAAGTTAAAAAATACCAATCCAATAAAATGATTATGTTTTGCCAGGAAATTTTTGAGGAGTCTGTTTTTTTCAACTGATATTGTAAAAAAATAAAAATATAGAGGGACCAGCTATGTTTAAAAAAAAAAAGAAATGCTAGTAGATTCTTAATATTGATAGTGATGGTTTTACAGCAGGAACTACAGTGTAACTTAAATTTTTTAAAGATTTATTTATTTATTTGAAAGTCAGAGTTACACAGAAAGAGAAGGAGAGGCAGAGAGAGAGAGAGAGGTCTTCCATCTGATGGTTCACTCCCCAATTGGCTGCAACAGCCAGAGCTGTGCTGATTCAAAGCCAGGATCCAGGAGCTTCTTCTGGGTCTCCCACACAGGTGCAGGGGCCCAAGGACTTGGGCCATCTTCCACTGCTTTCACAGGGCATAACAGAGAGCTGGATCGGAAAAGGAGCAGCTGGGACTAGAACTGGCGCCCATACAGGATGCTGGCACTTCAGGCCAGGGCGTTAACCCACTGCACCACAGCACCGGCCTCAAATTCTTTTAAGTTGAACGTGTACCCATCTTTACCTTTCAATCTTCATCCCTAACAAACTGGGCCTCTTCATACATTTTTCTTCAAGTGGAATCTCAACGTTCCAAGTGGTTTTGTAATCACCATCTCATTTAATTTTGTGTCTCACAAAAAATAAAAATTAAACTAATAAAGCATCCCATTCACATTACTAATTATGGACAGAGCCAATACTTTCTTCATAAACTCCTTAGGCTAGGTCATTTTTCTTGCTTAGCAAAGCCTTGAACAAATTTAAGATGAGCAGAAAGTCAGGAACCACAAGAAAGAGAGGACCAAGCATATAATCTCCCCACCTCAGGACACTATCCCACTCTTGCCAGATCAGCCAACTCCCAACCATGCAGCCTGAAGGAGTACCTCTCCCTGTCACTAGTCCAGCATCTCTGCTAAGTTCTACCTCTAATGAACTTATTTCCCTGAAAACACTCTTCAATTACTATGAGAAAGATTTCTCACTGCTGACTTCATGACTGGTGAACAGATATTACTGCAGTGATGCACAAAAGTTTACTTTCAGGCAAAAATTTTTAGGATGTTAGTTAAGGACTAAGAAAGTAGAAGGAAGAAACAAAGCTGTTTCACTTTCCCAGATGAGTGACACCACCAGAGATTACTTCAGGGAAAAAAATATTCATGAACTATAAAGACTTCAGTTCTCAAACCCAAAGTTGAGAGAGATCCCATAGTTATTAAAGTTAATAAATCAGAGAGAGAGAGAGATTTTACATGCAAATCTGGACATATTTTGCATTTTTTCTGCGCAGAACTCAAAGGGTATTTCTCCCCACTCCCTCCCCCTTCCTTTACCTCATTCACCACGAGGGTATCTTAAAAACAGCAAAGAGACTCATGGGACACACAGTTCTATGAGATGTAATTAGGGTACCTTATTTTTAAGAGTTTAAAAGTGCATCTTTATAGCCTTATGCAGGCACAGTAACTTTTATGTTTGATTGACACAAACCATGCATTGGCATAAAACATTTCCTCAAACCATACAAAAGTGAAGGTTTCAGTTATTCTGTTGTCTCCTCCTACAAGTGATGCCACTTCTATTCTTCCTGTCCCTCTTTTCTTTTCTTTTCTTTTCTTTTCTTTTCTTTTCTTTTCTTTTCTTTTCTTTTCTTTTCTTTTTTTGACAGGCAGAGTGGACTCTTCATTTCTTTAGTAATATTGATTGGCTGTAGCTCACAGAAGGCAGCCAGTGACCTAAGTACAGCTCTTCTGGTTGCTGTAATAGCTAAAATGAACTGATATAAAGTGCCTGTGATTCATACGCTACACATGCATGGAACTCAGAAGGCCTAGCATTTACAGATAATTTTAAATCTGATCTTTCATATGAGTGGAGGTTTACATTGTGTCAATTTGACTTTTGAATTTCCTTTAACTGAAAGGGGTTGCCTTTCCCAGTTAGATAGAAGGGGTATTTTGTATAGCAGATATACATACGTCTAATGTTTTATTGGGTGACTAATACCTTACAGGGATAAACTAGCTTGTCAACTTTCTTGAGAGTTTTGGCTAGAACTCCAAATGTTGGCAAAAGGCATCTGAGTAAGATCCTCATCTTAAAAAAAGAATTCTCTATACAGAGTTCATAAGCATGCATGTATATAGAGGAACACATGTTCACCTCTTCAAAAACAATAGAAGGTAGAGACTCTAAGTGAAATCAAAGTAAGCTTATATTCAGCTATATTTCTATTTTGGATAACTTCATTAGTGTCACCAAACAAGCAAACAAATAAACATTGACCAATGTTCTTTGAGTCCCGTAAAACAAAATTGGCTACCTCGTGGAGCAGTCAGCTACTTGTGGTAGAAAGAATTCTGAGTTGGAAAAGAGAAAGTTCTCTGACACCACATTTTGAACTAATAATTCAGATTTCAATGACCTCTCTGTTGGCAATAAGTGCTTTTTCTGATGATTTCCCTCACCTCAAACACTCCCTTCACTTATTACTGCAATGTCTTCTGCATTTACCGAAATCAGCCCCACTAGTGCCTCTCTCTTCAGGTTTTCCTGACCAGATGTCTATTTCCAGTCACTGTGTGTAGCCACTAATAACTCTTCCCTTGGGTGACTGAGGAAGCATCGTGGCCAAGCTAATTTATTTTACCTCCCTCTTTTCCCACAAGTAGACCAAGAATTGTTGCCAATTAGTCAACAATATTTGCTAAGTGCCCGCAGAGGGAAAGTGGTATACTATTTGAACCTTTTGGGCAATTCATCCTGAGAAAACATGTAGATGTTTAACACAGAAAACCCCAGCTTACCAATGTCTACATTTCCAGGACTTTGTTTTCTGGAACAATCTCAGGCCCAGGGATTGCCAGAAAAATGAACAAATATTTCTTCTGATGTGGGCTTGAGTTTTCTGTAATAAGTGACAGGAAAGAGGAGACAAAGTCTAGACACACCATGATAGGTCAGTTGATTACTCATGAGAAAGGAGCTTGTGAGGGTGAGAGAAGGGCACAGTGTACCTCCCCAAGTTGATTTCTGTTACTAACAGGGAGGAAATGGAAGGAAGGAAGGAAGGAAGGAAGGAAGGAAGGAAGGAAGGAAGGAAGGAAGGAAGGAAGGAATGGAGGGAGGCAGGCAGGAAGGGAGGAAGGAAGGAAGGGAGGCAGGCAGGCAGGAAGGGAGGAAGGAAGGAAGGGATGAAGGGAGTTAGGGAGGACAAGAGGAAGAGGAGGAGAAATTCCATTAAATTTCCATTGGTAAGCAGGGCTTCTGGAGTTTTGTTTAGTCTGCTACTTGTGATACTCACATCCATATCAGAGCACCAAGGTTCTCCATTCCAGCTTCCTGCTAATGTACACACTGGGAGGCAGCAGGTGATGGCTCAAGTACTTGTTTTTTGCCACCTATGTGGGAGAGTCAGCTGGAGTTTCCAGTTCCTGCCTGTTCCAGTCCCGGGCTGTTGTGGGCATTTGGAGAATGAACCAGCAGATGGTAAATCAATCAACCACTCTCTCCCTGCCCTGTGTGTGTGTGTGTGTGTGTATACATTTCTGTTTGTCTCTTCCTGCTTTTCAAATAAATTAAATTAAAAAAATTTAAAGAAACAAAACCAAAATATTTCTATTTAGCTAGATAATATTTTGAAATAATTACTAATTATATTTTCCCTTTGTATTTGTCCCTGTCTTCTTTCACTCATTCATAAAATTAGTAAACTTCATGTATCATTTCTCAAAGGAAAAGCAGCAAGAAACTCATCAAGACACTATATTTGTTTCTAAAATGCTAAACACATTTTTTAAAAAAATTCTTTTGGTTACGTTTTCCAAAAAGATTCAAGAGTCAGACAAAACAGCAACTCAACATCCCAAACACATATATGTGTTTCCTGGATTGGATAGGAGGAAGAGATCAGCGGTTTCCCAAGCAGAAGGGACTAAAGGATCCTCTTTGGAGCAAAAGCACAACAGAAGGAATAGTTCTGTGTGTATCTAGAATGATCACAGGTACTGGGTCCCTAGTAGTGCCAAAGGTTACATCATCCTAAATTTGGCACAAAAGCAAAATGCCACTGTATTCCAGGCACCTGTATAGCCTTGCACCCAGATTATGTCAGAAGTGTCCATAAGACATTAGAGACTTGTGGTCCACACTGTCTTCCCCATTTGGCAGATAACATGAAAAACTTCTCAGTTGTGGCATAAGTGGGGCAAGCAATAACTGCATTGAAATCCACAGCTAGACAATGAAGCTTTACTTCAGAAATCAATGTGGTTTACAGGGAATACAGTTAAATTTCATGCATACATGAATTTAGAGAATGATATTCAGGTCTTCTCCACTTAAAGCAACCCTGTGCAGTAGATAATACTATTTCTATTTTATAGACTGAGGAATGTTAAGTGAGAAGTTAATTAACTTCCATAGGTTGTGTCATAAATGGTGGATCTGAAGTTAGAATTCAGAGAAAAGAGTTGCAAAGGTCAGCCACTTGGTGACTAGGAAAAAAAAATTGCAAAGCAAGCATTTCTTCCAGAAGGGCATAAAGTGGAGATAAGGAAAGCCAGTGCCCTAAACAATGTAAGAAATTCAAAAGATTAGGAGGAACAGTCTACATTAGTGATCAGAAGCCTCTAGGAGCATATATTAACCTTACTGAAGGCAACAACAATGTGAGAGTAGGTTTGTTGTGACATGATAACAGCATCATGCTGAAAATTCAATTAGAATTTGGTTCCATGAGTAAACTAAGGCCAAGAGAGAATGCTAAGGTGTCTGCTGACACGGAGTTGCCTTCCGTCAATAGATTTGCACAGAAAATAATATTTTAATGGTGTTGCACCACAAAGCATGCTGATGGCAATGATAAAAAATGTGATTCTGCAGTATGAATAAAACTTGAATGAATATTGCATGAGCTTTGATTTACAAATTTTGTAGCATGATATTTCTTTGACACATTGACCACTTTTCACTGACCTTAATCAGGAAAGGGGGACTGTACTAACCTTTATACCCATGAGAAGTAAGGGAAAGGGAAAGAGGAACGGGGAGAGGAAAAGTACTTTTCTATCATTAAGGTTCAGAATTTCTTCAGTGATTTATAACCTATTAAATCTTTGTGCCTAAGTATTGCTGATAACCATAATGGTGATCAGGAAAAGATTAAAATATATTTATTGGGCACTGTTAAAATGCTGGTACTTCTCATGCATATTTGCTATAGTGAACTGGCAAAAATAAACTTTTGTAAAGCAAATTGACAATATGTATAAAGAGTTACAAAAACTCACATTCTCTGAGTCAGAACTATTTATTGGAATATTTTAGATTTGTTTTTAAGACCCTCATTCGTGAAGATATTAACCACAGCACCACCTATAAATTGAAAGTTACCATTTAAACACTCTATATCCAAAGCAATGGGAATTTTTAAATAACTTATTGCAATATTTTGTTGTTAATTAAAAATGTAGATACAAAGCCCTGTAAGATATGGCAAACTGCCATTCTTATTAAGCTCAGGAGAAATTTAGTATAAAAATTTAACTTAAAATTTCCAACTATCTTAAAAATAAAAATGAGGCATGTGAAAAAATACTGGAAGAACATGTTAGTACTGAAAATACCAACTATGATGGTTTTCAGTGACAATATTATACATGGTTAGTTTTTTTTTATTATTTGCTGTTTTCACAACTTAAAGGTTTTAAGCCATTCTATTGCTAATTAAATATTTCAGTTTTGTACATGGAAAAAGCATAAATCACACTGAAATTTTAATGAAAGTCTAAACTTAATACTAAAATAAATACAGGTAAGTTTTATTATACTTCACAATGGTTTTTTAGTTGTAAATATTATATATGCAGAATTCATGATTTAATCTTAAGCTATGTAGGAAAACAAGACTATCTAGAAGGGCTTCACATGATTCATCTAACCAAATTTTTACTGAAAGAAAAATAAATCACATATCTTTACTATAATTGCCATTAACTTTGATTGCAATATACACAAGAATTTATCTTGCATGTATTTGTAAGTCAGGGATTATCCGGACTAATGTGTACTTCTGCTACTTTTCTAGTATTTCCAGTATTTGCCTCACACCAGAAAAATATAAAGGAATATGGAAGCTGGATTCAAACATGTACATATTACCTGAGATCTTGACAGATACACAAAATAAAAACCTAACATGAACTTTACACCTAGATTTCTTTCAAATAATAAAATTATTGAATATGTATGGTATCTGTTAAAAACCTTAATGATTTATAAAAATAAAAAATTGATCCTGTATTGTCATTCCCATGAAGATTTAAATGACTGATGATGTTTAATGCATTAACTTCCTGAAGACTTTTATATTTTGGCAGAAAATGAACTCATAAGCCACAAAAATGAATCTTCAACAGTGCAGTCTCAACAATCAGATAGTCTGCTAGTGAGAGAATTTGGGGTGAATGAAAGTTCTTTAGTGTTCTAAAATTAGTCTGAAGACGACTTCATTTAACCTGTGCATAAACTGGTGATCCCTATTTGCATGTATACACTGCAGTTCAAAAATTCACAATGTTTTAGGATTAAAGTGTCCTACATTTGGCTTTTGAGATTTAGTGAATCTTTTTTTAAAAGATTCATTAATTTATTTGAAAAGCAGTTATAGAGAGGCAGAGACAGAGAGACAGAAAGAGGTCTTCCATCCACTGGGTCACTCCCCAAATGGCTGCAAAAGCGGCTGGAGCTGGGCCGATCCAAAGCCAAGAACCGAGAGCCTCTTCTGGGTCCCCCACGCAAGTGCAGGGTACCTAGGCCATCTTCCACTGCCTTCCCAGGCCATAGCAGAGAGCTGGATGGGAAGAGAAGCATCCAGGACTCGAACCAGTGCTCACATAAGATGCTGGCACTGAAGCCGGCGGTTTATCTGCTACGCCACAGCACCCGCCCCAGTGAATCTTTTTCTACCCAATGTTATTCAGACTATAAACTCAACTGCATAGAATTTGGAAAGGACTATCTGTTTTGTAGGTTAGTAATTGACCTCAGAATCATCTTTCCACATATCCAAATGTCTCCATGGGGAGGCATCTGAGTGACAAGAAATTACTTGGGAATGAAAAGAGTTGGAATAGTTTTTTACTAGAGAATGGAAACTTATGATATTGAACATATTCTACCTTTACTCCACTATGCCAGTGCATCAGAATTTGGATAAAAATCTGCTGATTTTACATTTGTTAGCCCTTTTTTTATTCCAACGTCACACCTCAGAGTGAATAGGATTGTGTCCTCAATGGAGTTTTTCAATAAGTAAAGTTTACAAAAACTTAAAAACCAGAAGGCTGAAATTATTAGCTAAAACCAGGTATGAGTTTTATAATAATCACTCTATCAAAATGGTACCAGTCTGTATTCCATTACTATTGATAATTAAGAGCTTACTACATTCATAGCTTTTGTGTGTTGTGTGAGTCTATGTGTGCCTACCACCTTTCCTTCCCTTCAAGATAAAGGCTATGGCTGCCACACTGTACTCAGTGCTGTGGGGCCTTCTTCAAAGGAAGAACATCTTTGGTGGTGACCATGGTAATGAAGATGATGATCTTCAGCATTAATGCTATTCAAAAATCCAGGAAAACAGTCACATTAATGCAGATGACTGAATGAGTCTTTCTAGGTAGGTTAGGAAATTTTTCAGGGTATGTACCTAAAAGAAAAATGGATAGATTGTAGGGTTTGTGTATTGTATTCTTCATTGATATCAACAAATTATTCTCCATAGCTCCTGCAGTAATGTACACACAATGTAGAGAGTTGATATTTCTCAATCTCCACTGTATTTTTGCTAATTTACTTTATTTTGCATGTTCCTGATAATGTCTGAAATTGACAATCTAGTCCTATAATTGGTCATTTATATTTCTCCTCTTGCAGATTGTATTTAAGTATGTATTTAACAAATTTTCCACTGGTTTCTTTGGCTGTTTTTAATTTATTTTATGAAAAACCTTTATATATTCTTGATGTTCACTTTTTCTTTTATACTGTTGAAAATATTTGTTTTCCAGTCTTTTGCTTATCTTTACAATTGTTGTGGTTTTATGATACTGAATTTTCATGGTAATGTAATTTTGATCTTTTCTTGCTGCTACTTCGTCTTAAGCGATTCTTGCTTGTTCAATGACATACAGGTGATCTTATTTTTGTTTCTAAAGACATTCACTTTTTTTTCGCAGACTTATATCTTTCATCCATAAATTTTTGGGTATTGCTGTGGGCTGCATATCTAATGTACATTTTCCTGTGATAATGCTCAGTTGTCTCAGTACAACTTAATAAATAGTTCATCTTTTACCTGCCCCTGTGTAATGATAATTCTGTCACAAAGTAAGTCTATATATATGTACAAATCTATTTCTTGGCTCTCTCAGCCCCATTTTCTTATTTGTCTTCCTGAGCACCAATAACACACTCTTTCAATTATTATCTTGTAGTGTAATTCTCAACTCCTTTTTCTTTTTTCCCTATTTTATTGATTATTTTGTGCCCTTTATTCTTCTATATAAACTTTTTAAGATAAACTTTTCAAGGGGCTTCACAAAAAATTCTATTGAAATTTTGATAAGAATAGATAAAATATGGAATGTTAATAAATCTGTAGCATAGATTCTTCCTGGTATACTGTTCTATTTAAGCCCTTTTATATCTTTCAATAACATTTTATTATTCTCTCAATATTATTCCCTCAATCCTTTGTTAGGTATGTGATCCTTAATAGTTTCTGTTGCTTAGAGCATCAAATTAAAATGAGACTATGAATAGTGATGACCAGTATGAAGTTTTATGGAATGTCAACATGATCAAGTTACCCGTGGTTTGATTATATTGTGACTTATAGCAGTGCACAAAGCCCTGACACAACTCAGTGAGTGTGTACTACTTAACATGCTTTGTTAGAGATGCCTCTCATTGTCTTCAGGCCTTGCTATTTTTTAATAGAAATTATATCCCTCTTCTATGGGCCCCAAATCCATTTTTTGTGTTAAGAACTACTGGGTCTCTGTTACTCCAGAACTTTTATCCCCATCAACATTGGTAGTCTCTGAGATAATACTTTGATCCCATAGTTCTATAGCAGTATCTCATAATATTAACTCTGGTTTCCAGAGGACTTGCATTACTGAGTTTTTCAAATATGGTAGTATCCCTCTTACTACTGAACTATTCATTATTTTTGTGTAGGCAATATCCTTAGATGCTTATGTAAAATACAGTCAGATAGTGGTCCTTCTGGTTGCAGGTAGCAAATCTATTCTAATGCTCCAACTTCTAAAAGCTTTCGGACCTTCTTTTTTTTTTTTTTTTTTTTTTTTTTTAAACTTTTATTTAATGAATATAAATTTCCAAAGTACGACTTATGGATTACAATGGCTTTCCCCCCATACCGTCCCTCCCACCCACAACCCTCCCCTTTCCCACTCCCCCTCCCCTTCCATTCACATCAAGATTCATTTTCGATTATCTTAATATACAGAAGATCAGCTTAGTATACATTAAGTATGGATTTCAACAGTTTGCTCCCACACAGAAACATAAAGTGAAAAATAATAGATGATTTTTTAAAATGACGATGAAATCAGAGCAGACCTATTGTCATGTTTAATCCCAGTGAGAGTCAAGTTGGGAATTGATAATTTCTTTTTTTTTTTTTTTTTTTTTTTTACAGAGGATCAGTTTAGTATGCATTAAGTAAGGATTTCAACAGTTTGCACCCCCATAGAAACACAAAGTGAAATATATTGTTTGAGTACTCGTTATAGCATTAAATCTCAATGTACAGCACATTAAGGATAGAGATCCTACATGAGGAGTAAGTGCACAGTGACTCCTGTTGTTGACTTTACCAATTGACACTCCTGTCTATGGCATCAGTAATCTCCCTATGCTCCAGTCATGAGTTTCCAAGGCTATGGAAGCCCTCTGAGTTCTCCGATTCTTATCTTGTTTAGACAAGCTCATAGTCAAAGTGGAGGTTCTCTCCTCCCTTCAGAGAAAGGTACCTCCTTCTTTGATGGCCTGTTCTTTCCACTGGGATCTCACTCGCAGAGATCTTTTGCCAGAGTGTCTTGGCTTTCCATGCCTGAAATACTCTCATGAGCTTTTCAGCCAGCTCCGAATGCCTTTAGGGCTGATTCTGAGGCCAGAGTGCTATTTAGGACATCTGCCATTCTATGAGTCTGCTGAGATTCTCACTTCCCATGTTGGATCACTCTCCCCTTTATTTACTCCATCAGTTAGCGTTAGCAGGTACTAGACTTGTCTATGTGCTCCCTTTGACTCCCAGTCCCTTCACCATGACCAACTGTGAACTGAAACTGATCACCTGGAACAGTGAGATGGCATTGGTACATGCCACCTCGATGGGATTGAATTGGAATCCCCTGGTATGCTTCCAACTCCACCACTTGGGGCAAGTCAGCCTGAGCATGTCCCAAATTATACATCTCTTCCCTCTCCCATTCCCACCACCATGTTCAACAGGGATCACATTTCAGTTAATTTTCAACACTTAAGAATAACTGTGCATCAATTACAGATCTAAACCAGTCATATTAAGTAGAACAGACAAAAAAAACTACTAAGAGGGATAATGTATTTAGTTGTTCATTAACAGTCAGGGCTATGCTGATCAAGCCACCATTTCCCATAGTGTCCACCTCACTCCAAGAGGTTTCCCTCTTGGTGTTCAGTCAGTCGTCACCGATCAGGGAGAACATATGGTATTTGTCCCTTTGGGACTGGCTTATTTCACTCAGCATGATGTGTTCCAGATTCCTCCATTTTGTTGCAAATGACTGGATTTCGTTGTTTCTTACTGCGGTATAGTATTCTAAAGAGTACATATCCCATAATTTCTTTATCCAGTCTATCGTTGATGGGCATTTAGGTTGGTTCCAGGTCTTAGCTATTGTGAATTGAGCTGCAATAAACATTAGGGTGCAGACCTCTTTTTTGTTTGCCAGGACCTTCTATTGACTACCCTGCAGAGACAATTCTGGCATCTTTCTCTAATTACCAGGAAGCTGAATCCTTTATAAATGAAACGTCCCATACCTAGCCTTATAAACAGACTCTCAACTTAGTTAACAGCTGTAAGAGTGTTATCAGGCCCACATATAATCCCCTGTTGTTATATATTAACCTAAACCAGACTTTCTTTCTTTGAATCCATCATGGAGTAGGAATTGCTTTTCTCCCCCCCCCCATTAGAGCCACATAGAACCCCACCCTAGTTGTTTTGGAGAAAATGAGGAGGGAAGTTATGGGGGGGAGGGCATTGTAATCCATAAGCTGTACTTTGGAAATTTATATTCATTAAATAAAAGTTAAAAAAAAGAATTATTGATACAAGACATTTCATCTCCTTTGCAGGCTGTCACTGAGATGAACTCTTAACTTTGAACAGTTGTCCTAAGAAGATGGTGCTGTTATAGAGGTTTTTAACTTCTTGGAATGCCCATAATATGTGGTTGGCTTACTTGAATCTCTTTCAGTTTCTTCAAGATTTCCTGGTAGCTCACAAACATTACTTAACTCCAAAATCCTTATATTAACTATTGTACTATTGAAGTGTTAGAACTCATCAAAGCTGATAGGTCATTCCTTCATTTCAATATTTATTTATCTTGTAATCTGTGCCTTAAAATACCAATCTCTAAAGGCTCTGAAATTTTGATTCTATTATGTATTGTTTATGTCTCTGTGTGCCCATGAGGCATAGTCTAATTGTCTGCTTTGTTTTTATTTTTTTATCACAAGCTACTCATTTTCTTTGGAAAATTATCTGTATCAATCTTTAGCCCAGGATTACATTTCAGTGCCCTACATAAGAGTTAGTTTGGATTCTACATGATTCCAACAGTCACTACTACTTGAAAGTGTGGGACTACTTTAAGATAAATTTCTAGTTAAGGCCTTTTTGATCACCAAAGTCTGATGAAAATCACTGTGAGGAATAAATGCCTTAATACAACTTCTTAATTAATTTTATTTCCATATCTCACCTTGTACAACAGTAAAACAACTATCCCTGAGAGTTGCAAGGTGGAGAAATTCATTCTTATTCATGTTTCACCATGAAAGAAGCCTTTTAAAATACAAGTGTTAAGGGAAGGAGATCCTCCATTGAGCTCCATACCTTGAGAAGCCTTAACTATGTTTTCTGAACTTATCAGTAATTAATAAAAATAAAATTGCAAATCATCCAGGTTTACGTGAAAGTCTCAGAGCAAAAACTGCTTAATCCCCCATTTATCTCTTGGGAGTGTTCATTCTTGATTATAAATTTTGATTATATTTTCTGGTTTTTATGCTCTTCAGTAAACAAAATTTAAATATTTAATCTAGAACATCAAGGCTTTTCTTCTCTCTAATGGGAAGACTAATTTGAGTATCCAATTAAGTATGTTAAATCATCAAATCTGAACACTTAAATTTTTAACTTGCCTACTCCACTCAAAAGAAAGTAACACTACTGAATTCATGGTTCTCTAGAGACAGAGAACCAAAAAGAGCTATGTATTCATATTAGGGGACTTGAAAAATATTGTAGAAAAATGGAGTTAAAAGTTAAAAATAAATGGGGCTGGAGTTGTGGTTCCGCAGTTTAAGCAGCAATTTGCAATGCAGCGTCCCATATCAGAGCACCAGCTCAAGTCCTGATTGCGCTGCTTCTGATCCAGCTTCCTGTCAATGAGCCTGGGAAGGCAGTGGAAGATGGTCAAGTGCTTGGCTCCTGCCACCCATGTGGGGATCTGGATGAAGTTCCAGGCTCCTGGTTTTGGCCTGGCCTAGCCCTTACTCTTGTGGACATTTCGGGAGTGAACCGGCAGATGTAAGATCTGCCTCTCCCTGAATTGCCTTGTCTTTCAAAAAAAAATAAACATTTAAATGTTAGAAATAAACACCAAAAACCTATAGATATTATACAAATACATGGAAAATTAATAATACTCTGCTGAATGAACAATGGCTCACTAAAGAAATCAAAAGGGAAATTCAAACGTTCCTTGAAGTGAATGAAAACGAAAATACAACATACTGAAACATGGAATACAGCAAAAGTTATGTAAGGAAAGCTTTAAAATGTTATATGAGGGAAGCCAAAAGTACCTATGTAAAAAAAAAAAGAAGCATACCAAATACAGAAATAAGTAACTACGTATAAAAAAATGACCTATCAAACAAATGATCTAACAAAGCATCTAATTTTTACTCCTTCCTATCTGACATATGCTACTTTATAAATGACACCATTTCATGTTATGTAGGATTATAATATATAACTGAGTTCCATAATAATCCAGTTTCATTATTTACATTCAAATTTTTCTTTTTTTACTAAAATAACTAAGATTGTATCATTAATGATTTTGAATTCCGTATTATTCCATATTTCCTCTGGTGGAAATACAAATAAATGATGCAAAATCCCAACGTCTGATCTCCAGAGAAATAAAAAAAAAAAAAACAGAAAGGGAAAAATCCATTGGCTCTTGAGGTAGGAGACACTGACTGTCACACGTGCCCAGACCCTTCAAGATGTTCTGGGTTCATCCTCAAAGAGAAGCTTTAAGGCCATTTTCTGAGGATTGGAGAATTTAATTGTAGGTAAAATTTGTTTTTAACAATTCTGGAGAAAATTAAATTTCACCATATTCATGTACCCAAGAGAAATAATACTTACACAAGAAAAATGAATATCCAATTACATCATGGCCAGTCAAAATATTTCATCCTTTAACATGTGTTTGGGGAGGAGCAGTAGTGACTCAGCAGCCAGCTTCTGGAAGGCTCATGGCCTACAGTCATCCAGCACATGCCATCCCTGCTCTCAAGATGCCCAAGAGGAAGATCAGCACACCAAAGGGCAGTGAAGGAAGACCCCAAGAAGAGATCTGGGAGACTGTCAGCTAAACATGCTCCTGTGAAGCCCAAAAAGGCAGCCAGGAAGCATAAGTCATAGGACAAAGAAGTACAAACAGAAAAGAGAGGAGTGAAGGGAAAACAGGTTAAGGTAGCTAGCTAGAAGTCAAAGATTTGCCTGCAGACCATGCACAAACTACAAATGAGGAGAACCCAGCCTCCAATGAAGCCAAGTTTGATTAATATCAATACACCAGGTTTATCACTGGTCCCTGAGCACCTTCTTATACAATCCAAATGAATATTTTTATCAACTATTTTGCAAATGCAAGTTTTTTAGGAGCCCTAGAAACATTTTTAAGGAGGGAAGCCCACATCATCCTGTTGTTTAAGTGTAAATGATTTCTTCTAAGAGGTGCAATCATTAACTGGTTGTTTATTTTTTGGTACATCCAGAATATAGTGGGATATTGAATTATGGGAGGCTTTGACTGTCTTGGGTGTCAGCTTAAACTTTCATTTGTGGGGGATGGTTTTCAGATCCTACAATATACTGCATATTAAATGGTAATTTGGAGTCAACATTTAATTGGTCTTGAATATTTTTAATTACTTCCCCAATGCTGTTTAGTAGAAGTGTTTTCTACAGAAAACCATTTCTTGCTGCTCTGCCAGAATTGTCTACATTCTGTAACATCTTTGGTTGTGGCAGTTCAGTTTTCTTAATAATTTTTGAGTATATAACATTAAATTGTGAATGGGTGACATAAATGTGACAGCAACATTTGAAGATACTGGTTCTTGATATCCTCTAAAGGAAGAGTTGCCTCCAAATTTAAAGCTGGAAAGTCACTGGAATCCGTTAAAAAGAACAATGGGGCAGGCACTGTGACATAGAGTATGAAGTCACTGCCAGCAGCACCAGCATCCCATATGGGCACCGAGCCTACTACATAGCATTGAGGCTACTATGCCACAGCGCTGGCCCCAAAAGAACTTTAAAAAAAAAAAAAAAAAAAAAAACCTCCAAGAATGGGGCCAGCATTGTGGTGCAGCGGGTTAACTCCCTGGCCTGAAGCGCCGGCATCTCATATGGGCACTGGTTCCAGAGCCAGCTGCTCCACTTCTGGCCCAGCTCTCAGCAAAGGCAGTAGAAGCAGGTAGAGTTATAGACAATGAGAGAGAGAGAGACAGAGAGAAAGGTCTTCCTTCCATTGGTTCACCCCACAGATGGCTGCTAAGGCTGGCGTGCTGCGCCGATCCGAAGCCAGGAGCCAGGTGCTTCCTCCTGGTCTCCCATGCGGTGCAGGGCCCAAACACCTGGGCCATCCTCCACTGCCCTCCTGAGCCACAGCAGAGAGCTGGACTGGAAGAGGAGCAACCAGGACAGAATCTGGCGCAGCACCGGGAAAGCAGTAGAAGATGGCCCAAGTGCTTGGGCCCCTGCACCCATGTGGAAGACCTAGAAAAAGCTCCTGGCTCCTGGCTTCGGATCGGTGCAGCTCCAGCTGTTGCGGCCAACTGAGGAGTGAACCATCCGATGGAAGACCATTCTCTCTCTCTCTGCCTCTCCTCTTTCTGTGTAACTCTTTCAAATAAATAAATAAATCTTCAAAAAAAAAAAAATGGCCTGCAGACCTGGCATCCCAAATGGCCACCAGTTCCAGTCCAGGCTGATCTACTTCTGATAGAGTTCCCTACTGACAGCCTGGGAAAGCAGCAGAAGCTGGTCCAATTGCTTGGGCCCCTACAGCAACATTTGAGACCCCAAAAAAGCTCCAAGCTCCACTTTGGATAGGCCCAGCTTTGGCAATTTTGGCCATTTGGGGAGTGAACCAGTGGATGGAGGATCTCTCTCTTTCTCTCTCTCTCTCTCTCTCTCTCTCTGTCCCTCCCTCTCTTTCTCTCTGTTTGTAATTCTGCTTTTCAAATAAATAAATGAATCTTTAAAAATAAAAAAGGATAACAATTCATGGCTTTTTAGATTCTTGGTACATTATATTAAGAATTGTGTACTGCTTCTCAACATCAAAAAAATCTTAATTATGAACACAAAAGCAGATGTTTGATAAAAGAAGCAACTTCGGTATATTGGTCAATAGAAAAAGTTTGGTTATTCTTCGATGTTGCCCTAAATAATGGTATGAGGACACCTAACATTTGACTCAGCAGGATGAAGAATATTTCTTATAGAGGATCATATTTTAAAGTTCTGAGACTAATGAAGAAAGCAGTTAGTTCTTTGTTCCTCTGCCATCTAGGAATTTCTGGTTGAGCAGACACATGAAGCTAAGCTGCAATCTAACACACAAAATGATTTAAATGATGGTCATGTAACCATATGATAACACTAGGAGATAGGTCATCTGAATTAACCAGAGCCGCAAGAACAGCATTGGTATATATATGGGCCTGAATTCTCTGACCCAACCAACTTAACCTGTCATAATATACTTGGGCAATGCCCTAGGTCATTTCACTCTGAAGCATGTTGATGTAACCATGGATGAAATATTGCCTTCCACAAATCAGGTTTCGAAATCTTCAATGACTGATCTTAGTGGTACTCAAAACTCCTATGAACAGCAGTGCTAAGTCAATTATCATCAAGTTTTTCTTCAAAAAACAAAAAGGGGCCGGCGCCGCGGCTCACTTGGCTAATCCTTCACCTATGGCGCCAGCACACTGGGTTCTAGTCCCAGTTGGGGAGCTGGATTCTGTCCTGGTTGCTCCTCTTCCAGTCCAGCTCTCTGCTGTGGCCCGGGAGGGCAGTGGAGGATGGCCCAGGTGCTTGGGCCCTGCACCCGCATGGGAGACCAGGAGGAAGCACCTGGCTCCTGGCTTCGGATCGGCGCAGCACGCCGGCCTTAGCAGCCATTTGTGGGGTGAACCAATGGAAGATCTCCGCAAGTGAGCTCCCAGTGGAAAGAACGGGTCATCAAAGAAGGAGGTACCTTTCTCTGAAGGGAGGAGAGAACTTCCACTTTGACCATGGCCTTGTCTAAATATGATCAGAGTCAGTGAACTCAGGGGGCTTCCATAGCCTTGGCAGCTCATGACAAGAGCCTAGGGTGATGACTGAGGCCAAAAACAAGAGTGTCAATTTGTTAAGTCAACAACAGGAGTCACTGTGCACTTACTCCTCATGTAGGATCTTTGTCCTTAGTGTGCTGTACATTGTGATTTAATGCTATAACTAGTACTCAAACAGTATTTTTCACTTTATGTTTCTGTGTGGGAGCAAACTGTTGAAATCTTTACTTAATGTATACTAACCTGATCTTCTGTATATAAAGAGAATCGAAAATGAATCTTGATGTGAATGGAAGGGGAGAGGGAGTGGGAAAGGGGAGGGTTGCGGGTGGGAGGGACGTTATGGGAGGGAAGCCATTGTAATCCATAAGCTGTACTTTGGAAATTTATATTCATTAAATAAAAGTTAAAAAAAATTTACATAAAAGACATTGGCCAGTGAGATGACTGAAAAAAAAAAAAACACAATAAGTTAAAGATAAAAGGGAAACAATTAGTGTTATATTTAGTCTCTAACATATTTATAAGATGATTCAAATGTTAAAACATGTCCTCTAGAGACTTTTCAATTCCCCATCTCTAGGCTTTATTTGGAATTTGCACTTTGTCACAAAGAGAGTTATTTTTCATAGAGTCAACATATAGAAAACAAAGTAAATGTTATTGCTACATGGCCTGGTTTACTTCACATAGAGCTGAGCAAATGGAGAATGAAAACTTGTTTTTCTTCACTTTTACAGATAGGATATGCTAAATTTTTTCTCCCATGCATCTCATGGCCACAATTACCTTTCCCAGCAGTTTCTGAATGTGTCTCTACCTGTCTACCTGCCTTTCTTTGATACAGTCCATATCTATTTCTGTAGGAGGAAAATGTCTAGGCATTTTGTAGACATTGGTTAATAATGAGGACAGTGTGGATTGGGTATTTGTCCAATTGCTGCTGTTTATTTGGTTTTGTAGCCTTCTTGACCATCTGACTTCTACACTGCCAAGACTGTATGGTAGGATGTAGAGTTTCCTCACTTCATGTGTTAACATATCATGTACATGTTCACAATATCTGTGTGCAGATGTGATTTTCAAGATATATAACAGGTAGTAGTACAAAAAGGCACCCACTGCACAGAAAGAACAATGAAGCAAGGTCCCAGGCCATTAACCCCTTCGTTGCTGTATTTTAAGGAAGGGCAGGGGTCCCAAGAAAGAAAGTAATGCATGAGATATTTGGTGCAATACATGTTTTACAACTACTTCAGAATAATTTCAGCATTTTAACAAAATATATAGCTACATTTGTTCTTCATGTAAATTATTCTTGTGTGTGTGTGTGTATGAGTGTGTGCATGTGCATGTATGTGGGTATCCAAAATGTTTGACACAAGTTTTTTAAGTATTTGGAATTTATTTTACCACAGTGATATTTATAAAGGAAAAGAGTTTCATGATGACAGGATATTACCTTAATTAGTAATATATCAGGGGCTAGGGTATAACAGGTTAAGCCTCCAATGCCAGCATCCCATATGTGCACTGGTGCCAGTCCTGGCTGCACCACTTCTGATCCAGCTCCCTGCAGTTCACCTGCAAAGGTAGCAGTAGATGGCCCAAATATCTGGACCCTTGCACTCAAGTGGGAAACTTGGGGAAAGCTCCTGGCTCCAAGCATTGGCCTGACCCAGTCCTGGTGGTTGTGGCCATATGTGTAGTGAACCAATGTATGGAAGATCTCTCTCACTAGCCTTTCTCTCTCTCTCTCTCTCTCTCTCTGTAATTCTGCCTTTCAATTAAATAAAGTAAATCTTTAAAAAATATATTAAACTGATACAAAAAATACAAAAGGTGAGTGAAATGAAGAGCTGGGTTTTTGAAGAAATGAACAACACTGGTCAACCAAAAAAAAAAAAAACACCAAGAAAAGAGCCAAATCAAAAATATTAAAGATGAGAACGTAAATGTAGCAACAGATACCACAGAAATAAAATAATAATCAGAAATTACTACAAAGAGCTATATGTCAACAAATTGGAAATCAAGAAGAAAAGAATAGAATCCCTGACACATACATCTACCAAAACTGAGACACAAAGACATAGAAAACCTAAATAACCCATAACCAAGACAGAGATTGAATCAGTAATAAAGACTCTCCCAACAAAGGAAAGCCCAGGATGGGATGGCTTCACTGCTAAATTCTACAGACTTATAAAGAAGAACCAATTCCAATTCTTCTCAAACTATTCAAAATAATTGAAAGGGAGGGAATCCTCCCAAACTCCTTCTATGAAGCCAGGATCACCTTAATTTCAAACCAGAAAATGATACAACAAAGAAAGAGAATTATAGACCAATATCACTGAAGAACATAGATTTAAAAGTCCTCAACAAAATACTAGCTAATCAAATTCAACAACACATCAGGAAGTTCATTCACTCTGACCAAGTGGGATTTATCCCTGGTATGCAGGGATGGTTCAATATTCACAAATCAATCAATGTGATACATTACATTAACAAATTAAAAAATGAAAACCATATAATTATCTAAATAGATGCAGAGAAAGCATTTGACAAATTACAACATCCTTTCATTTTAAAAAATTGTTTTAAGCAAATTGGTTATAGAAGGAACATTTCTCAAAAGAATCAAGGCAACACACAACAACCAAACAGGCAGTATCATATTGAATAGGGAAATGTTGGAAGAATTTCCATGATCTGGAGCCAGACAAGAATACCGTCTTTCACCATTGCTATTCAATATAATATTATAAGATTTAGGCAGAGCCATTAGGTAAGAAAAATAAATCAAAAGGATATGAATTGGAAAGGAGGAAGTCAAATTATCCCTGTTTGCAGATGACATGATTCTATATACAGGGGAAATAAAAGACTCCAAATGGAGAGATTATTGGAACTCATAAGAGAATTTGGAAAAGTTACAGGATTTAAATTAACACACAAAAATCAATAGATTTGTATACACAGACAATTCCATGGCTGAGAAACAACTTGTAAGATAAGTCTCATTCACAAAAACTACAAAATAATTTAAGTACTTTTAAATCAGTTTTAACCAAGGAGGTGAAAGACATCTACAAAGAAAATTATAAAACATTAAAGAAATAAATAGAAGACACAAGAAATGGAAAAATCATTCATATTTGTTGATTAGAGGAAGTTATATAATCAAAATATTCATACTACCAAAAGCAATTTACAAATTCAATGTGGTCTCAATCAAAATACCAATGACATTCTTCTCAAATCTAGGAAAAATGATGCTAAAATTCATATGGAAACACAAGAGACCATGATTAGCTAAAGCAATCTTAAACAACAAAAACAAAGCTTCAAGCATCACAATATCAGACTTCAAGAAATACTAGGATAGTTATAATCAAAAGAGCCCGGTACTGTCACAGAAATAGACATGTAGACCAATGGAACAGAATAGAAACACCATAAAACAATAGATCATCTACCACCAACTAAACTTTGACAATGAAGCTAAAATCAATCCCTGGAGAAAGAACAGTCTCTTCAACAAATGGTTCTGGGAAAATTTTATCTCCACATGCAGAAGTAATGAAACAAGACCCATACCTTACTCCTTATACAAAAAACAACTCAAAATGGATCAAAAATCTAAATCTACAACCTGATACAATAAAATTACTAGAGAATTTATTGGGAAAACCCTGCAAGACATTGATATAAGCAAAGACTTCTTGGAAAAGACCACAGAAGCACAAGCAATCAGAGCCAAAATTGACAAATGGAATTACTTCAAGCAAATAAGCTTCTGTACTGAAAAGGAAACACTTAACAAAGTATAGAGGCAACCAACAGAGTGGGAGAAAATACCTTCAAACATTACAATTGTTATAGGATTAATATCCATAATCTAAAAAGAGCTCGAGAAACTAAAAAAAAAAAAAAAATCAATCCAGATAAAAATGGGCAAAGAATTTGAACAGGCATTTTTCAAAAGATTAAATTCAGATGGCCAACAGACACATGAAAAAATGTTCAGAATCCCTAGCCACCAGGGAAATGCAAATAAAAACCACAATGAAGGTTTCACCTCACTCTAATTAGAATGGCTCTCATACAGAAAGCAACAAACAATAAATGCTGAGGAGGATGTGGGGAAAGAGTACCCTAATCCACTGATAATGTGAATGCAAACTAGTGCAGACATTGTGGAAGACAGTTTGGAGATTCCTAAGAAAGCTGAAAATAGGTATACCATACGACCCAGCTATCCCACTCCTGGAAATTAACCTCAATGAAATGAAAGCAGCACATGAAAGAAGTATCCATACTTTCATGCTTATTGCAATTCAATTCACAATCACTAAGGTATGGAATCAAACCAGATACTCATCAACTGATGACTGCATAAAGAATATATGATATATATACACTATAGAATATTACACAACCATAAAAAATAGTGAAATTCTATCTTTTGAAACAAAATGAATGCAACTGGAAACCATTATACTTAGTGAAATAAATGAGTTCAAAAAAGATAAATACCATATGTTTTCTCTGATCTGTTGTAACTAATAGAGTACAAAAAAATGTAATGTATATGGGTGAAATTGACATTTTGAGAATTGACTATTGCTTTTAGCCCTTGTCTCTACTGCTGTGCAGAGTGGCTTTTTCTTCTTATTTTTTGTTGAATTCTTTAGTTAGTGGAGGATTAATCTTATGATTATAAAATAAACTGAAAGTATGTCATTGTAAAAATTAAAAGAAGGAATAAGAAAGTTAGGAGGAGGGAGAATGACAGCAAGTGTGGGAGGGAGGGTAGTGTGGAAAGTGTCACTATGTTCCTAAATCTGTATGTATGAAATTTGTTGTATGAAAACATTATTGAAAGAACTTAAAGAAATATATTTCTTTAATATTATACTACTGAGTAGTAGTCTATTTATTAATTTTTGAAAGATACTTATTCATATGCTGCTCAGTTTAATTGGGTAATTTATTTTTTTAATTGAATAAGTTTTTCTTTGCTCTATTCTGAAGCTTAAACATTGTTTTTAAAACCTTATGCCTATAATTATGTAAAATAGCCTATTTCATTTGTTTTCATTATTTCTTCTTAAAATTCTCTTTGAAAAAATTAATTTTGCCACTCATATATTTTTCCACATAAAATATGTATCATTTTTTGTTGAACATGTCATTAGAGAAAACATCTATTTGGCTTGTGTCAATCTATAGTGATTTACTTTTGGGTTAAGGAATGAAAATATTTATATTACTATAAAATTGAAAATAAAAAATAAAAAAAGATTTAAAAATTAGCAATGCATCAGAAATCTTCATTGAGCCACACTGTCAATGAGGACTTCTGAGGGTATATATTCAAGATATTTTTAAAAAGTAATAGAAAGATACTTTTAAATGTTTTGATGTGGATCCTTTTTGGTGGTGTTGGGGAATTTCTTGGATAAAAACAATGAATTATAAAAAACTATCCATGTACCCATGTTCTTTTCATCTTCATCATAATTGCTTCTACCTGTGCATCATTTTGGGTCCAGTTTCCTATACATATTGGTAATGTGGGTTTCATTTCCATAAAATGGGAATATAATAAATACAGGGTTTACTAACGATTGTTTTATGTGGCTGCCAATCTGCCAAGTAGCATTCTTAATTATTGCCAGGAAACTAGGCATTTTCCAACATATGTTTTAGATTTAACACTAATATGTCATGTCAGCTCTCTCTACTGGACTGATGGGAGCCCAATGGGACTTCAGAGTGTCTGCTTTGGTGGGTAACTTTTGGGGGTGAGATAAAAGCACTAATAGAAGGAGATAGAGCAAAGCATCAAAAGTTTCTGAAAGCAAATCCTACAAAGAAACACATCAAAGGATTATGTTCGCATTATAAACTGATATTTTTACTAGACAAGGATAGAGATAGATCTTTCTCTAGAAACCAGGGAATAAAGGAAACCAGATCCTAACCTATATTAATGAACCTAATTGCAAAGCTCTTGCCGTCTTTGAACAACATAACCAGGAGTTTTGCCTGAAGTTTTTGAAAAGTGTATGTGGCTTTTTCATAAGCCTGTGCAAACCTGGTATGTTCCATCAAAGAATTTCTTCCATGACTTGGAAAAATAGAAACTGAAAATGAAAAAGATCTGGTCCAAATGAGCTATCATTTCTTAATGTTTGCCTCCAAAATATTTCCAAGTCCATGCAAATACTGTTCAGTAGTTTCAGTTTGCTCATTCAGCACACTTTGCTTATAACCTGCCCTTGTTCAAAGAGCTAAGTAAGATACATGTGAAAGATACATGTAAGCATGCATGAAACAATTTATCATTGACATAAAAGTACATCTTGTCTTTCTGAATACTTGGGTTTTTTTAGAAAATTATATTTCAAGTGGGATACCACCAACTCTACCTTTAGATGTTCATTATTTTAATGAACTTAGTGTGAAACTTTTGTTAAAATTAGAGGTATTTGAGCATCACCTACCAATGTCTTCATTTTGCAAGGTGACTTACACTACCACAAGATTAGTTGCTAAAATGAATCCAGAGCATCCACTGGGCAGCATCAGCTCCCATCCACAGTGAAGTTTGTCTTCTGGAGAAACAGAGAATGGTGAGGCAGTGATTATTTTTACCTCAAATACTTTTAAGAATACTTTAATATTTAGAATGGAAGGAAACACAGCACTATATGAATATATATATATATATGTGTGTATGTGTGTGTGTGTGTATTCTGAAAAGAAGAGATAAAACTACTTACAGAAAAGCTTGTAAGGATCAAGCTTTGGAATTCAGCATTGCCTTTATTTGTCTATTATACACTACTGTCAATGTATTGAGCCAAGAAATAGGCTTCATTAGTATAATCATGAATTACATTTGACATCTGATGCTTAAATTTTAAAAAATTATCCATGATCTATTAATAACTAGTATGTGAAATACTGATGATGATATAAGTGCATGGTACTTCATGCATCTGGAGATAAGGATTAGGTTGCAAAAAGCTGGGAGAAAATTTATATTTTATTTCAAGTATCCTTCTTAAAACTTGCAACATTATAAATGGAAGAAGAATTTTGACTGGAAAGAGTTACTGACAAAATCAAAGAATTTCAAAAATCCTCAGATAATACTATCTAATATAATTTTGTTTTCTTCCTCTTCATTGTCTTTCCTTTTCCTTTCCTTCTTTCCTCTGTATTTTAGAATTATTGGACAGTTAACTAAAAGAGATTAGGAAATAACCCCCCTCAAATTAAAACTTCTGCACATAAAAGCCTAGTCTATCTACCAGCTTTCTGAGAAATTTGGCAAAGCTCTGGTGTAGACGTGGATATTTTTCCCTGGGTAAGACCGCAAATATCAGTAGAGGAGGAACATTAACTCTCCCCCTAATCCATTATCAAGTCTTGCCTTATGACAGCATTTCCCAAGTAGTTTCTGTAAATGGAGTCAATACCTCTCAATTGGCTCTTTCTTGAAAGAATTTCAGAAGATATCAAATAAGGAAAATTAAATTGTTGTGTTTTTAATTTTTTGTATGCTTACTTAACAGTTAAAACATCCCATGAACAAGTAAGGATAACGCTCACATAATGCACTATGAGGATCATCACATCTCAAATGAACGGAACACTGATTTGGTGGTTGTGAAACAGAATTTGTGTATGTCAACACAACAGGCACTTTTCATAGCCTTTCTTATCCTTTATGTTTATTCTGTAAAATGAGACCGAGAGTAGTTTCAGAGCATCACCACTGTTAAACTGGAATAAATGGGCCCTAAACCAGCCTCCTTACTTGAACAGAGTTGGGCCAAAGGGGTCTGAAGCTGGGTTTGATGTGTAAACAAAATGTAACTTAATCTAAGATTATAATCTTGTTGCTAAAAGTTGGACCTCAGCCAAGAACAGCTGAGAAACCTTCAGCAAATGCCCAGCTGCAGGCTGACAAATTACACTGAAATAAGATAAATGTCAGGCTTCCAGTCAGGCTGCCAACATCTGTCTTTCTGGTTATAGAGGTAGCTCAACAAGAGCCAGCATTGTGGTATACCACATAAAGCCACCACCATCTGGGCGCTGGTTCAAATCCTAGCTACTCCACTTATGATCCAGCTCCCTGATAATGAACTGTGAAAAGCAGCTGAAGATAGTCCAATGTGTTGAGCCCCTGCCATCCATGTGGGATACCCGCATGAAGCTCCTGGTTCCGGGCTTCAGTTTGGCTCAGTCCTGGACATCGGGGCCATATGGGGAGTAAACCAGTGGATGGAAGATCTTGCTCTCCCTCTCTATCTCCTTTGCTCTCTGTAACTCTGACTTTCAAATAAAATAAATAAATGTTTTCTTTAAAAGGTTGAAAAATAAATGAATATAAGCAGCTCATAACATGATACTGAGGAGGGTGGGAGGACATTTGGGAATATTTGTGGTCTGGAATGCTGTCCAGTGCCAGAAACTTTTTCTTGCTCAAGTAAACTTTGTTGAATAAAACTGATCTCAGTTAGGATATGAAGTAGAGTCTCCAATGATCCCAGGTATGCTGAGAGACCATGTGAGGTGTGAGGCAAGGTCCCTTCAACCCAATGATTTCTCAAAGCAACTGAAGGGCCTGGATCAATGTCTCTGGAATCCAGAGCTCCATTTGGTTTGTGTTCCTGAATGCTCAACTATTTTTATTGCTCTCTTTTTCTTTTTTCTACCTAATCAGATCCATTAATGGCATTGGGTAGTTATTTTTAAATCATTTTATCCTTTTTTGATCTTATGATTTAAGAGGACACGTGACCTTGGGGTGTGTAGTGGCTGGCTAGTCACTAGAAGTACTGGAGTGTATACACGTACAGATTGCATCTGACAATTGACTGAATCAAAGTCAGTTAAGGAAATTTCAGTACAATTAGGTCATATAGCCTGACTGGATCAGACAGAATTGTATGAGAACTAGTGAGTAATGAAGGTCACTAAAAGACAGGGAACCAAGAGTTCATTTGGATCCTAGGAGACTGATATTCCTCCATTTGGGACTCCAGACAACTTCATGTAAGAATGATGAACCTAAAATCTGTACTTTTATGGAGAAATGGGTAAAACTTATTTCTAAAAAGATGAATTTTGCAGCCAGTGCTGTGGCGCAGTGGGTTAACACCCTGGCCTGAAGTGCCGGCATCCCATACGGGCGCGGGTTTGAGACCAGGCTGCTCCACTTCCGATCCAGCTCTCTGCTGTGGCCTGGGAAAGCAGTAGAAAATGGCCCAAGTCCTTGGGCCCCTGCATCCGCATGGGAGACCGGGAAGAAGCTCCTGGCTCCTGGCTTCAGATTGGTATAGCTCTGGCTATTGCAGCCAACTGGGGAGTGAACCATCGGATGAAAGACCTCTCTTTCTCTCTCTCTCTCTCTCTCTGTGTGTGTGTAACTGTGACTTTCAAATAAATAAATAAATCTTTTAAAAAATGAATTTCAGTGGCCACAGTGAGGAAGCTTTAATATAGATAAAATTGCTTATCTGTGTGGCAAATTATACAGGGAAGGTTGAAAAATCCCACAAGAAATCGGACACATTTTCAAAATTAGCACACAAAGACATTTAAAGGATTAAAAGAATCAAGAAATAATTCCTTACAAAAAGCAAGCATGCAAAAAGCACTGCAAAGATGGCGGAATAGTGAGGGTGCGCACCGATAGTCCGGGAAAATTTAGTTTAATAAAAGGGGAGTTACGGTAGCCTCAGAAAAAAGAACCAGGAAAATATTGCAGAGGAAACTCTTCTGGAACGAGTGGCCGTGAATCGGAGGACCTACTGGGAGAACAAGGTCGCCCACCGCGCGGAAGCCGAGCCGCGGGACCGAGCCGCGGGACCGAGCCGCAGAAGCCGAGCTGCGGGATCGAGCCGCAGAAGCCGCGGGGTCTGCGCGCCAGTGCTTGAAGGGGAGTGCGTGCCACACAGACAACAGCGGGGAGACTTGGGACGTCCAGGGCTCCGAGTCCACACATCGGCGCTGGAAGGGGAGCGGACCTGCATGGAGAGCGTGGGAGCCCACAGTTCGGGACACCAGCGGCAGACTCAACACACCAGCGCTGGAACGCGAGGTGAGCCGAACCTCAATAGCCCGAGACACCGGCAGGCAAGCAGAGAGAGGAGACTAGAGGGAACGACCCCCCGGGGTGGGGGGTGGGGCAGAAAGTTCACCAGGCTAACTGGAAGACAGACAGAGAGAACAAAAAAAAAAAAAAAAAGGTGACTGGTATGGACACAGGTTTCTCTCTCTCTGCTCACCTCTCAAGGGCGAGCAAGACAAAGAGCAGGCACCATCTTGGACATACAACATAAGCAGAGCGACCTCAGGTCTGCACCGGCCCTGAGCCTAGCAGAAAAACCTGACTCTGGGCGGGGCGAATTAACAGGAGATTAGGACCTAGTAAATTTGTGGTGCTACTGAACTGAGACTGAAAAAAGAGACGGTGGGGGAGAGAACTCACAGAATTCACGTGAGCACTCTCCAGAGACGCTACAATTCCGTAACTTTGGCAACCCAGTGGGAGACTGAAGGAGAATTTGAGCAGACTCTGAGGGCCGAACAGATTCCCTGTGTGGTCCTTGGGAAAGAGTTTCTGATCTCTGGCTCCTGTGGGTATATCATTTGCCTGCTAACTACCTCCAACTTCGTTCAGCTGTGCAGAATAACGTTCCTTTTGAATCAAAAAAAAAAAAAAAGAAAGAGAGAGAGAGAGAGAGGTTTACCACGCCTAACCTGGGAGTGTCACCTTTGGCACACCAAACAGAGCTCTCAGGCCACACCCATCTCAAGCCCTAAGGCTCCATCAAAAACAGATAGTCCACTTAATCTAGAGTCATAGTATAACAAGAAAAAGTACCACAGTGAAGAAACCAAATATCTCCAATATGCCAAATAACAAACGCAAAAACCAAGGTAATAAAAACAAGGAAGTCACCATGACGCCCTCAAATGAAAAAGACACCCCAATTCAAGATTATGAGGATGATGACATAGAAGAAATGCAAGAAGCAGATCACAAAAAATTGAAAAGAACATTAAGAAGTTCTCAAAAACAAATTCTGGAACTACACAAATCCTTAATGGACAAGATAGAAAATCTCTCTCGTGAAAATGAAATATTAAGGAGGAATCAAAATGAAACGAAACAACTAGTACAACAGGAAACTGTGATAGTGACTGAAGTGAAGAATTCAATAGATCAAATGAAAAACACAATAGAGAGCCTTACAAACAGAATGGGTGAAGCAGAAGAGAGAATATCGGACTTAGAAGACAGAGAACAGGAAAGGATACAGTCAGACCAAAGAAAAGAAGAGGAAATTAGAAATCTAAAACATATTGTCAGGAATCTTCAGGATACTATTAAAAAACCCAACATTCGGGTTCTAGGAGTTCCTGAAGGCATGGAGAGGGAGAAAGGATTAGAAGGCCTTTTTAGTGAGATATTAGCAGAAAATTTCCCAGGTTTGGAGAAGGACAGAGAAATCCTAGTACAGGAAGCTCACAGAACCCCTAATAAACACGACCAAAAGAGATCCTCACCACGACACGTTGTAATTAAACTCTCCACAGTGAAACATAAAGAAAAGATCCTAAAATGTGCAAGAGAGAAACGTCAGATTACTCTCAGAGGATCTCCAATCAGACTCACAGCTGACTTCTCATCAGAAACTCTACAAGCTAGGAGGGAATGGCGAAATATAGCCCAGGTACTAAGAGAGAACAACTGCCAGCCCAGAATATTATATCCTGCAAAGCTATCATTTGTGAATGAAGGTGAAATAAAGACTTTTCATAGCAAACAGAAATTGAAAGACTTTGTGGCCACTCATCCAGCCCTGCAAAAGATCCTTAAAGATGTGTTACACACAGAAACACAGAAACACGGTCATCAATATGAAAGAAGGTAAAGGAAGGAAACCAAGGAAGGAAACCTCACAGCAAAAGATCACAGGGAATTCAAAGCATATATTAGAACTTATCTTTGGCAAATGGCAGGGCAAAGTTACCACTTATCATTAGTCACATTGAACGTGAATGGCCTGAACTGTCCAGTTAAAAGACACCGATTGGCAGATTGGGTTAAGGAACAAAACCCATCTATTTGCTGCTTACAAGAAACACATCTTTCCAACAAAGATCCATACAGACTGAAAGTGAAAGGCTGGAAAAAGATATACCATGCCAACAGAAATGAAAAAAGAGCGGGCGTAGCCATCTTAATATCAGACACCATAAACTTTACCACAAAAACCGTTAAGAGAGACAAAGAGGGACACTACATAATGATTAAGGGATCAATTCAACAGGAAGATATAACAATTATCAATGTATATGCACCTAACTACAGGGCACCGGTTTATCTAAAAGATTTGTTAACGGACTTAAAGGGAGACTTAGACCCCAATACAATAGTACTGGGGGACTTCAATACTCCACTCTCAGAAATAGACAGATCAATAGGACAGAAGATCAACAAGGATACAGTAGATTTAAACGACACTATAGCCCAAATGGATCTAACAGATATATACAGAACTTTCAATCCTACAGCTAAAGATTTTACATTCTTCTCAGCAGTACATGGAACCTTCTCTAGGATTGACCACAAACTAGGCCATAAAGCAAGTCTCAGCAAATTCAAAAGAATTAGAATCATACCATGCAGCTTCTCAGACCATAAAGGAATGAAGTTGGAAATTAGCAACTCAGGAATCCCTAGAGCATATGCAAACACATGGAGATTGAACAACATGCTCCTGAATGAACAATGGGTCATAGAAGAAATCAAAAGAGAAATCAAAAACTTTCTGGAAGTAAATGAGGATAACAGCACAACATACCAAAACTTATGGGATGCAGCAAAAGCAGTGTTTAGAGGAAAGTTTATATCAATAGGTGCCTACATCAAGAAATTGGAAAGGCACCAAATAGATGAGCTTTCAATTCACCTCAAGGATCTAGAAAACCTACAGCAAACCAGACCCAAATCTAGTAGGAGAAGAAAATAATTAAAATCAGAGAAGAAATCAACAGGATTGAATCAAGAAAAATATTACAAAAAATCAGCCAAACGAGGAGCTGTTTTTTTGAAAAAATAAACAAAATTGACACCCCATTGGCCCAACTAACTAAAAAAAGAAGAGAAAAGACCCAAATCAATAAAATTAGAGATGAAAAAGGAAATGTAACAACAGACACCACAGAAATAAAAAGAATCATCAGAAATTACTACAAGGACTTGTATGCCAGCAAACAGGGAAACCTATCAGAAATGGATAGATTCCTGGACACATGCAACCTACCTAAATTGAACCAGGAAGACATTGAAAACCTAAACAGACCCATAACTGAGACAGAAATTGAAACAGTAATAAAGGCCCTCCCAACAAAGAAAAGCCCAGGACCAGATGGATTCACTGCTGAATTCTACCAGACATTTAAAGAAGCACTAACTCCAATTCTTCTCAAACTATTCAGAACAATCGAAGAAGAGGGAATCCTCCCAAATTCTTTCTATGAAGCCAGCATCACCTTAATTCCTAAGCAGGAAAAAGATGCAGCACTGAAAGAGAATTACAGACAAATATCCCTGATGAACATAGATGCAAAAATCCTCAATAAAATTCTCGCCAATAGAATGCAACAACACATCAGAAAGATCATCCACCCAGACCAAGTGGGATTTATCCCTGGTATGCAGGGATGGTTTAATGTGTGCAAGACAATCAATGTGATACACTACATTAACAGACTGCAGAAGAAAAACCATATGATTCTCTCAATAGATGCCGAGAAAGCATTTGATAAAATACAACACCCGTTCATGATGAAAACTCTAAGCAAACTGGGTTTGGAAGGAACATTCCTCAATACAATGAAAGCAATCTATGAAAAACCCACGGCCAACATCCTATTGAATGGGGAAAAGTTGGAAGCATTTCCACTGAGATCTGGGACCAGACAGGGATGCCCACTCTCACCACTGCTATTCAATATATTTCTGGAGGTTCTAGCCAGAGCTATTAGGCAAGAAAAAGAAATTAAAGGGATACAAATTGGGAAGGAAGAACTCAAACTATCCCTCTTTGCAGATGACATGATTCTTTATTTAGGGGACCCAAAGAACTCTACTAAGAGACTATTGGAACTCATAGAAGAGTTTGGCAAAGTAGCAGGGTATAAAATCAATGCACAAAAATTAACAGCCTTTGTATACATAGACAATGCCATGGCTGAGGAAGAACTTCTAAGATCAATCCCATTCACAATAGCTACAAAAACAATCAAATACCTTGGAATAAACTTAACCAAGGACGTTCAAGATCTCTACGATGAAAATTACAAAACCTTAAAGAAAGAAATAGAAGAGGATACCAAGAAATGGAAAAATCTTCCATGCTCATGGATTGGAAGAATCAGTATCATCAAAATGTCCATTCTCCGAAAAGCAATTTATAGATTCAATGCAATCCCAATCAAGATACCGAAGACCTTCTTCTCAGATCTGGAAAAATGGTGCTGAAATTTATATGGAGGCACAAGAGACCTCGAATAGCTAAAGCAATCTTGTACAACAGAAAAAGCCGGAGGCATCACAATACCAGATTTCAGGACATACTACAGGGCAGTTGTAATCAAAACAGCATGGTACTGGTACAGAAACAGATGGATAGACCAATGGAACAGAATGGAAACACCAGAAATCAACCCAAACATCTACAGCCAACTTATATTTGATCAAGGATCTAAAACCAATTCCTGGAGCAAGGACAGTCTATTCAATAAATGGTGCTGAGAAAATTGGATTTCCACGTGCAGAAACATGAAGCAAGACCCCTACCTTACACCTTACACAAAAATCCACTCAACATGGATTAAAGACCTAAATCTACAACCTGACACCATCAAGTTATTAGAGAACATTGGAGAAACCCTTCAAGATATTGGCACAGGCAAAGAGTTCCTGGAAAAGACCCGGGAGGCACAGGCAGTCAAAGCCAAAATCAACTATTGGGATTGCATCAAATTGAGAAGTTTCTGTACTGCAAAAGAAACAGTCAGGAGAGTGAAGAGACAACCAACAGCATGGGAAAAATATTTGCAAACTATGCAACAGATAAAGGGTTAATAACCAGAATCTACAAAGAGATCAAGAAACTCCACAAAAACAAATCCAACAACCCACTTAAGAGATGGGCCAAGGACCTCAATAGACATTTTTCAAAAGAGGAAATCCAAATGGCCAACAGACACATGAAAAAATGTTCAAGGTCATTAGCAATCAGGGAAATGCAAATCAAAACCACAATGAGGTTTCACCTCACCCCCGTTAGAATGGCTCACATTCAGAAATCTACCAACAACAGATGCTGGTGAGGATGTGGGGAAAAAGGGACACTAATCCACTGTTGGTGGGAATGCAAACTGGTCAAGCCACTATGGAAGTCAGTCTGGAGATTCCTCAGAAACCTGAAGATAACCCTACCGTTCCACCCAGCCATCCCACTCCTTGGAATTTACCCAAAGGAATTTAAATTGGCAAACAAAAAAGCAGTCTGCACCCTAATGTTTATTGCAGCTCAATTCACAATAGCTAAGACCTGGAACCGACCTAAATGCCCATCAACGGTAGACTGGATAAAGAAATTATGGGATATGTACTCTTTAGAATACTATACCGCAGTAAGAAACAATGAAATCCAGTCATTTGCAACAAAATGGAGGAATCTGGAACACATCATGTTGAGTGAAATAAGCCAGTCCCAAAGGGACAAATACCATATGTTCTCCCTGATCGGTGACGACTGACTGAACACCAAAAAGGAAACCTCCTGAAGTGAAATGGACACTATGGGAAATGGTGACTTGATCAGCATAGCCCTGACTGTTAATGAACAACTTAATACATTATCCCTCTTAGTAGTTTTTTTGTCTGTTCTACTTAATATGACTGGTTTAATTCTGTAATTAATACACAGTTATTCTTAAGTGTTAAAAATTAACTGAAATGTGATCCCTGTTAAACATAAGAGTGGGAATAAGAGAGGGAAGAGATGTATAATTTGGGACATGCTCAAGCTGACTTGCCCCAAATGGTAGAGTTAAAAACATACCAGGGGATTCCAATTCAATCCCATCAAGGTGGCATGTACCAATGCCATCTCACTAGTCCAAGTGATCAATTTCAGTTCACAATTGATCATAATGAAAGGACTAAGAGTCAAAGGGAGCACATAACCAAGTCTAGTACCTGCTAACACTAACCGATAGAATAAATAAAGGGGAGAGTGATCCAACATGGGAAGCGAGATACTCAGCAGACTCATAGAATGGCAGATGTCCTAAATAGCACTCTGGCCTCAGAATCAGCCCTTAAGGCATTCGGATCTGGCTGAAAAGCCCATGAGAGTATTTCAGGCATGGAAAGCCAAGACACTCTGGCAAAAGATCTCTGCGAGTGAGATCCCAGTGGAAAGAACAGGTCTTCAAAGAAGGAGGTACCTTTCTCTGAAGGGAGGAGAGAACCTCCACTTTGACTAAACAAGATAAGAATCGGAGAACTCAGAGGGCTTCCATAGCCTTGGAAACTCATGACTGGAGCATAGGGAGACTACTGATGCCATAGACAGGAGTGTCAATTGGTAAAGTCAACAACAGGAGTCACTGTGCACTTACTCCTCATGTAGGATCTCTGTCCTTAATGTGCTGTGTATTGAGATTTAATGCTATAACGAGTACTCAAACAATATATTTCACTTTGTGTTTCTATGGGGGTGCAAACTGTTGAAATCTTTACTTAATGTATACTAAACTGATCCTCTTTAAAAAAAAAATAATTATCAACTCCCAACTTGACTCTCACTGGGATTAAACATGACAATAGGTCTGATCTGATTTCATCATCATTTAAAAAATATTATCTATTATTTTTCACTTTATGTTTCTGTGTGGGAGCAAACTGTTGAAATCCTTACTTAATGTATACTAAGCTGATCTTCTGTATATTAAGATAATCGAAAATGAATCTTGATGTGAATGGAAGGGGAGAGGGAGTGGGAAAGGGGAGGGTAGTGGGTGGGAGGGACAGTATGTGGGCGAAGCCATTGTAATCCATGAACTGTACTTTGGAAATTTATATTCATTAAATAAAAGTTAAAAAAAAAGAAATTATCAACTCCCAACTTGACTCTCACTGGGATTAAACATGACAATAGGTCTGACCTGATTTCATCATCATTTAAAAAAAATCATCTATTATTTTTCACTTTATGTTTCTGTGTGGGAACAAACTGTTGAAATCCTTACTTAATGTATACTAAGCTGATCTTCTGTATATTAAGATAATCGAAAATGAATCTTGATGTGAATGGAAGGGGAGAGGGAGTGGGAAAGGGGAGGGTTGTGGGTGGGAGGGACGGTATGTGGGGGAAGCCATTGTAATCCATAAGCTGTACTTTGGAAATTTATATTCATTAAATGAAAGTTAAAAAAAAAAAGAAAAAGCACTGCAGAAGGAATAAATGAAGATAAATCATAAAAAAAAGCAAGCATGCATATGACTTTGCAGCTACAACTACAGGAACCACAAGGATATCCTTGTACAAATATACCGAAACCAACAGGCACCAACCTGAGGAACTCTATACCTCAAGACAACTGTCTTAAAGTGAACAGAAAGTCCATTGGAAAAAAAAAAAAACTGTCTGCTTTTACAAAAGAGCCATTTTCCCCTGAGAAGTTTCTCTCCTGCAACAATAACCAACAAATCCAATGAATCATTTCTGGTTTTTTCTTTCTTTTCTAGTTAATTCTACTTCTCCTGTGGGATCTCTTAGGTGACTGACATACCTCTTTCTTTTTTATTTTTTTATTTTTATTTTTTTGACAGGCAGAGTGGACAGTGAGAGAGAGAGACAGAGAGAAAGGTCTTCCTTTACCGTTGGTTCACCTTCCAATGGCCGCCATGGCTGGCGTGCTGTGGCCAGTGCACCGCGCTGATCTGAAGCCAGGAGCCAGATGCTTCTCCTGGTCTCCCATGCAGGTGCAGGGCCCAAGCACTTGGGCCATCCTCCACTGCACTCCCAGGCCACAGCAGAGAGCTGGCCTGGAAGAGGGGCAACCGGGACAGAATCTGGTGCCCTGACCAGGACTAGAACCTGGTGTGCTGGCGCTTCAGGCAGAGGATTAGCCTATTGAGATGCGGCACCGGCAGACACACCTCTTTTTTGTTGTCATGATCTTTGCTATGCTCCATACTCTTTCTTGGTAAGAATTACTTAAAGACCAAGATGGTGGAACAGGAGAGAACTTACTGCTCTAGTTTAGGGGAAGATAGTTAAAAAAAAAAAAAAGAAAAAGTGGAGCGAGCACAGTCTCAGGGAAAAGTTAGGCAGAAAATGGCAGAGGAAACATGCAAATTAGAGGGACACTGTGGACCTGTTTGGGGGGTGTAGATGCATACAACTCAGCACCCCAGCATCCAAGAGCCTTAGCACCACCTTTGGAGAGTGTGGTAAGACCAGGCTGCAGCAGCTCACGCCACCGCTGGAAGAGTCTGGTGTGAGTCTGGATTGCAGCCCTGTGAGGGACAGTATACTTGCCAACCTAGAGGAGAAAAACAGGGGCACATTTCTCTCTCCCTGATCACGTGGCACTGGAATCCTGTAACTAGCTAAGAAGGGGTGGGTGCCATTTTTGACATACATAATAGCTGTGCTAGCTCATGTCCATGTGCCCAGCAACCAGCCAAGAAGAGAAGCCTGAGTCTGGCTGGGAGAATTGACAGGGGACTGGGAGCTTGTGACTGTGGTAACATTTTGTGCTGGGACTGCAAAAACACTTTGGCTGTGAGTGAGGCTGTAGGGTGTGGCGGGAACTTTGGGCAGTCACCGTACTCGGCTCTACACGCCTGGTGCTCCCTGATTCCCTAGTGAGTGTCATTGCTATGGGATCCATGCTCACACCAATGACTGAATGGATCCTTTGTGTGGTTCTTATGGCACTGTGAATGAATATTGTACCCACTGAGGCTAATGACCAAGACTTGGTCTCACTGGAATAATGTAGGTGAGTGTGAGACTATGCCAACAGAGCAGAACAAACCACCCCTCTGATAAAAAATAGGGGGGGGTATATCACTCGATTTGAGTGTCATCTTGGACATTTTCCTCACCCTGAAGCACTGAACACAGCTCCCTGGCCACATCCAGTACAAGCCTCAGGGTATTCCCTGAAAGAGCAGATACTCCACTAAGCCACAGAGTCATAGTCCAAAGATAAAAGCCATCACGAGGAAAAAAAACAATTATCTCCATAAATGCCTAAAATAAACACAGCAATTGAATACACACGAATAAGGAAGACAACATTATGCCTCCAAAGGAACACAACACTTCAACTAGAATGTGAAAATGGAGAGATTGAAGAAATGCTAGAAAAGGAATTCAAAAAATTGATCATAGGATTAGTTAGAAATAATCAGAGCAAATCCATGATTAAAGAAATCCATACATGACATGAATGAAAAGTCTTCCCATGAAATTGAGATTTTAAAGAGAAATCAAAATGAAATATTGGAAATGAAGAATTCAATAGATCAAATTAAAAATGCAGTGGAAAGTATTAACAACAGACTCAGTGAAGCAGAAGAAAGAATGTCCAAGTTAGAAAACAAATCTCTGGAAATGTTAGTCAGACCAAAAAAGAAGGAAAAGGAGAAATTACAAAACAAAACAAAACAAAAGTGTGGAAGATTTATGGGATACTATCAAATGACCCAACATATGGGTCTTAGGAGTTCTTGAAGGCATGGAAAGAGAATGGATTATAAGGTCTTTTAGTTAGATAATAACAGAAAACGTCCCTAATTTGGAAAAAGAAAAGGACATTCAGGTACAAGAAGCACATAGAACTCCTAATAGACATGACCAGAAAAGATCACACCATGACACATTGTAGTCAAACTCTCCACAGTAAAACATAAAGATTCTAAAATGTACACAAGAGAAATGCCATATTGCTTTCAGAGGATCTCCAACTAGACCCACAGCTTCCCATCAGAAACCCTACAGGCTAGGAGAGAATGGTGAGATATATTTCAAGTCTTAAGAGAAAAAATAACTACCAATCTAAAATACTGTACTCTGCAAAGCTCTGATTTATGAATGAAAGTGAAATAAAGGTCTTCCATAATAAAAATTGAAAGAATTTGAGACCACTCGTCTAGCCTTCAAAAGATGCTTAAAGATGTGCTACGCTATGAGAAACGGTGACTTGATCAGCCCTCACCCTGACAGTTGATGAGCAGCTTAATATGTTATCCCTCTTAGTATTTTTTTTGTTTGTTCTACTTAATACTTTTGGTTGAATACTGTAATCAATACACAATTCTTCTTAAGTGCTGAAACTTAACTGAAAAGTGATCACTGTTAAATATAAGAGTGGGAATAAGAGAGGGAAGAGATGTGCAATTCAGGACATGCTCAAGCTGACTTACCTCAAACAGTAGAGTTAGAAACATACCAGGGGATTCCAATTCAATCCCATCAAGGTGGCATGTACCAATGCCATCTCACTAGTCCCAGTGATCAATTTCTGTTCACAATGGATCATAATGATAGGACTAAGAACCAAAGGGATCACATAAACAAGAATAGTGTCTGCAAATACTAGCTGATAGAATCAAAAAGGGAGAGAACGATCCAACATGGGAAGTGAGATACACAGCAGACCCATAGAATGGCAAATGTCCTAACAGCACTCTGGCCTCAGAATCAGCCCTTAAGGCATTCGGATCTGGCTGAAATGCCCATGAGAGTATTTCAGGCATGGAAAGCCAAGACACTCTGGGGGAAAAAAAAAACCTAAATGACAGATCTCCGTGAGATCCCAGTGGAAAGAACGGGTCATCAAAGAAGGAGGTACCTTTCTCTGAAGGGAGGAGAGAACTTCCACTTTGACCATGGCCTTGTCTAAAAATGATCAGAGTCAGTGAACTCAGGGGGCTTCCATAGCCTTGGCAGCTCATGACAAGAGCCTCGGGTGATTACTGATGCCATAAACAAGAGTGTCAATTTGTTAAGTCAACAACAGGAGTCACTGTGCACTTACTCCTCATGTAGGATCTTTGTGCTTAGTGTGCTGTACATTGAGATTTAATGCTAGAACTAGTACTCAAACAGTATTTTTCACTTTATGTTTCTGTGTGGGAGCAAACTGTTGAAATCTTTACTTAATGTATGCTAAACTGATCTTCTGTATATAAAGAGAATCGAAAATGAATCTTGATGTGAATGGAAGGGGAGAGGGAGTGGGAAAGGGGAGGGTTGTGGGTTGGAGGGACGTTATGGGGGGGAAGCCATTGTAATCCATAAGCTGTACTTTGGAAATTTATATTCATTAAATAAAAGTTAAAAAAAATCTTTCATAACAAACAGAAATTCAAAGAATTTGTCACCACTCATCCAGCCTTACAAAAGATGCTTAAGAAAGCACACTAAAACAGAAAGATAGTCATCATTTTGAAAGAATATGAAGGCAGGAATTCTCCCAGTAAAACCACTAGGGAAATCCAAAGTAAAAAAACAGAAATATTTATGGAAAATGGCAAGATGAGTAAATTACTTATCAATAGTAAACTTGAATGTAAATGGCCTAAACTCTCCAGTTAAGTTATATGCTTGTGAAACACATTAAAAAACAAGATTCATCTATTTGTTCTATTTTGATCTGAGTATTATAACATTTTGATGTCATTTCTCAAAGCACATTATCTTCCTAGATCTCCTATAGACAATCACTTGGTCACCTGTGCAAAGAATTTTCTTATAACACACAGTTTACCTACCCAGACTTCCTTCAAGAAAATGACATCTTTACGTCCACTAATTTCAATGTATGTTACTACATTTGTTGCATCCATTTGAATTAATCTTGAATGAAAAAAATCATTTGAACCTAGGTGTCGCTCCCCCTCTTCGTGGAGGAACAACACAGGACCCTGCGCTGTTCTTTTGTCTGCTCGGCCCTTCCCGGGTTTGCTGCTGGTTCTTCCCGGGTTGGCTGTCGATCCTTCCACCTCCATAGAAGGGCAGTTCCCCCTGCCACTTTCCCCACTTCCGCGGAGGAGCGGCACACTGCCGGCCAGCTCTCTCAGGGGCTGCTCAGATGTTACCCAGATGTTCCCCTTAGATGTTCCTGGTGCATGTTGTCTCTCTCCTCCTTTATGGTCCTCTTCTACCAGTCCCAACTCTGCTACCCACACGTCGAGTACGCTGCTGTCCTCCAATCAGGAGCAGGATCAGCTCCTGCAGGTTACTGGTCGAACTGGAGGCAGCTGTGTAAAAGTTGTTTACTCCTCTCCCAGCGCCATATTGTGGGAGAGCAGATGCATAGAATAAGTCTTAATTCCAGTAACTTAGTCTAGTCCGAGTTGCTACCCACACCTAGGCACTAAAGCCTATAAATATTCTGTCTTTTCTTCCCTCTTCTAACATACAATTAAGACTGTTGGTATAACATTGATTGCAATAAGTTAATTCTTGATTTATATATTTTGTCTATTGATATATTGGTGAGTTAAACAATATATTCATGTGATAAACAATTTATAAATTGTAGTTCAAAAAATTCTGTCATAATAAATTTGAATGGCCTTGTTCACAAAAAAAAAAAAGAAAGAAACACAGAAACATGGTCATCACTATGACAGAATGTGAAGGCAGAAAATCTCCCAGTAAAAGTCCAAAGGAAATCCAAGGTAAACAACAGGAATATTTATGGAATACTTGCAGGGCCAAGCTGTTAGTTATCAATAATTACCTTGAATGTAAATGGCCTCAACTCTCCAAGAAAAAGATACAGACTGGGGCCAGCTCCGTGGCTCACTTGGTTACTCCTCCACCTGAGGCGCCAGCATCCCATATGGGTGCAGGTTCTAGTTCCAATTGCTCTTCTTCCAGTCCAGCTCTCTGCTGTGGCCCAGGAGGGCAGTGGAGGATGGCCCAAATGCTTGGGCCCCTGCACTCGCATGGGAGACCATGAAGAAGCACCTGGTTCCTGGCTTCACATAGGCGCAGTGCCAGCCATAGCAGCCATTTGGGGAGTGAGCCAATGGAAGGAAGACCTTTTTCTCTGTCTCTCTCACTGTCTATAACTCTACCTGTCAAATAAAAAAAATTTAAAAAAGACACAGACTGGCCAAATGGATTAAAAAACAAAATCCATCTATTTACTGTCTACAAGAAACATCTTGCCAACAATGATACACACAGACTGAATGTGAAAGGATGGAAAAAAGATATTCCATGCTAACAGAAACCAATAAAGAGTTGGTTTAGCCATTCTAATATCAGAAAAAATAGACTTTAACAAAAAACTATTAAAAGAGACAAATAAGGGCATGATGTGATGATTAAGGAACCAATTCAACAGGAAGATATGACTAAAATAAATGTATATGCACTTATTATAGGACACCTTACATTTAAAAGACATGTTAATGGATCTAAAGGGAGACATAGACTCCCATACAAAAGTAATGGGGGACTTCAATACTCTACTTTCAGCATTGGATAGATCACAAGACAGAAAATCAGCAAAGAAGCAACAGTTAATAGACACTAAGGACTAAATGGACTTAACAAATATCTACAGAACTTTTCATCCTACAGATGCAGAATACACAATTCTTCTCACAGGTGCGTGGAACTCTCTATAGGATAGACAACAGGCTGGACCATAAAGCAATTATCAGCAAATTCAAAACTATTAAAATTATTCCATGTATCTTCTCTGACCATAATGGAATGAAGCTGGAAATCAAGAACTCAAGAATCTCTAGAACATATGCAAACACGTGGAGATTGAACAACATATTCCTGAATGAATAGTAGGTCATAGAAAAAATCAAGAGATACAAAAAAACTGTTAAGGAACATTTTTTTCCATACTATTTGTTCAACTCTTTACTTAGCATAGAGTTAATATTTTGTGTATAGTTTAATTGAAAATATACCTTAGTAAAAAATAAGAATGGGAATAGAAGAGGGAGGAGGAAGATCGGTGGGAGAGCAGGTTTGATGGGAAGAATCGCTATGTTCCTAAAGTTGTATTTATGAAATGCATGAAGTTTGTATACCTTAAATAAGAGGTTTATGGGCAAAAAGAGAATTAATTAATAACTTTTAAATTAAATCCTGGAGTAATTTTTCAAAAATAATTATTTGTCTGTAATTCAGTCTTGCAAATAAAAGAAGGATGAATCAGTTTAAAATTATAGAGTTTACTCAGAAACATTACATGACTTGCTGAAGAAAATCAAAAACAAAACAAGAAAACACAACCAGGAGTATTTCTTGAAGATAATGAAATACTATCAATTTAACTCCCCCATGTTCCCAATGAGAGACATCCCAAAACACCAAAGGAAGAGTGGAAAGTTATTCTTGATGTTTTAGAATTGTTACATTGTTCCTACTTAGACTAAAAATAACACTCCGATTTCAATTGGTAATCTGCTGCTATAATAGAAAATCTACCTATATGATGCATACACAAGGTATATTATGCTTCCAAACAACACACATTCAAGACCTAGGAACTACCTATGTAGGTACCAGTGATTGCATATATAATGTCATTGAATTAAACCCAGTGCAACCCTTTTCAATAGATGGGGTTATGCACCTTTACAACATACATTAAGGAATCCACCAAAGAGTAAATTTCCCCTAGGACCTTGTTCAGGAGCTATAACAATTTGTGGGTGAGCAAAGAAGACACCCTTGCTTAAATGCTACAAAGTGGTCCTCCTTTCCAGCTCCCTGAGCATGTATACTGAATTTATGGAGAATTCATATTCTGTTCCATCTATTCACTAGTTTAGGTCTTGCTTCTTGGCCTGGCTCATTCATTCCTTCCAAATAGCTTTCCCTGAAAATTCTCTTAATCAGAGATCAAAGTGGTCAATGAATGAAATCAGTTCCCATTCTAAAGTGGATGAGGATGAATTGGTCTTTCCTGAGGGAAATTCCAGTGGGGTGCTTGAGGACACACCCTCCGAGGAAGTGAGGTGATAGCTATATAGAATCTAAAGGTAACGTGTAAATTGGGGGAAGTTCTGTATTTTGTAGCTACTCAGACTTCTCAGGTATTCAAACGGGTAAGGACATCTCTTTTCTAACTATATAAGAACATCTGCATCTAATAAAAACACTTAATGGAGCGTAATGAATCTCTTGATCTTATTTTTTCATGAGAAGAGCTAGCTTGGTTTGCAAGTATCATGAAAGGTAGATGGAAAATCTGGATGTGCCAAGGGTTCCAAATTCTTATATTTCTTTTGGTGTATCTCCAGGTCACTATGACTTATGTCAATAGACTGACTGCAAAATTAAATACCTCTCTAATTCAGACCACTTAGCTTCATACCATGGTCATCAATTATCATTATATTCCAAACAAGGACCTGTGATCAGTGGAACCCAGATACTATTGAACTATCTTTAATGGCTAAAACTTGAGTTTTTTTTTTTTTTTTCATTTTAATAGAGTTCACTCACAGAAACTCCTGAAAAAAGTGAATTTCATTGTTTTTTTCCTACTTCCACAGTTCTTGGTGTGGCTTGAAGAGGATTTGGCTGCCAAACTCATGCAGATGTTTACATCCCAAAGTCATGGCTGATGATATTAGGAGGGAGGAGGTCTGATCCAATTATGCTGTTTACAAGGTGGTCCTAGTGAGAGGTGTGTAGGCCACTGGGGGTGGGGGTGTGTGCCCCTGGAAAGAAATTCTCTTTAAAGTGTTGGTTATAAAAGGTGAGGTGGACCCAGCTGCTCTCTGTGCGTCCTGGATTACCGTGTGATCTTTCCTGTGTATGTTCAGCATCATTACCATTCTCTGGACTCATCATACAGCCAAACCACTGGGGCCCACATAATCTTAGACTGTAAACCTAAACCAAAACATGAGAAAATCTCCTTTCCCTCATAAGTAGCTTGTTTCAGATACTTAGTTATAGGATTGAAAGACTAACAAAGCTTAAATTTTAGTATAGAGTTATTCCTTGTAGATCAAATGGTCTTGTTATGATTGGAATAACAAACATAAAAGATGAGATTCATCTAATTTGTTTGACACTGTGAAATCGTGTTCTAATCAAGCAGGTTCACTGTGATGGTTACAGAATTTGCATCACTGCCCATGCCCATAGTTTTTGCCAATTTCTCAAAATTTGAGAGGATGACTAAAAGTCAGTATTTATTGAACTGTGATAAATTGGCCTAAACTAGCCTCTGCACTTGAATGATGAACTGGTCCAAAGGTGAAGCCATCTGTGCATGCAGGTTGTGACCTAACTTGCGAGTATCCTCCTATAGCTAAACCACTGAGCCTCACCCAATCTCAGGCTGAAGCCCGCCCAGCCCAATTAAGTCAAACACCATCTTGGCACCAATAAGGTAATCTCTGTTGCCATTTCCTATATTTCTGGCTATGAAAGTAGCTCATCACATGGTAAGAGATAAGGAGCAGAGGAGCATTTGAAACATAATATTTGGTCTGATACACTGCTCAGTGCCAGAAGATTTTTTTGTTCAAGTAAATTATATTAATTTAAACTGATCCCACTTTCCCCTTTAACACAAGGAAGAGCAAAGATGATTGTGCATGCAAAGTATTTAGCATGGTGCCTGACAGAGGGACAGCCTTCAGTGAGTGGTAGTGGTGATTCTGATGGATTTTAACACAATGACAATTAAACCTCTGTACATGGCATCGGCATCATGGAATCGGTGTCTGGTGACCTTGGCAGAGGAATATTCTCAGATCAAAAGAAAATTATTGGAACGACAAAAATTTTCTCTCACCAGATATATCTCCTGCAGTGTTCATGAACATTTACCCAGCACAGTCACAGTATAAGTTAAACTATTTTGTGATGAAATATCTAGAATCAAATATTCCAACACCTCCCAACACACATACACACACACACACAAATAACCTGGAGAAAGCAAGTATTTTCTGGGGGATTTAACTGAATTTCAAGAAAAAATTTTTGGGGGTGACACTGATGTTTCAATGCTTCTTCTAGTCCAAAGATTACAAACAGTTGAGTCCTGGATTGCATTATATTACATGTGTTTGTATTTGCACATTTTGTAGTATAAACTCTTCAGGGTAGAATATAAATTCTATTGGTTTTAAAATTTAAATTATGGCAACAATATTAAATTCTCTTTCAGCCTTAACATTCAATTTTAGCTTTTCAAAAATTAGTCATTTTGCTATTCATTTTTACCCAAATAATTCTTTTACCCAAGATATCTATTTATCTCTGCTTATCAAACTCTTGTCCATCCTCAGCTCTCTTTCTTTCTTTTCTTTTTTTTTCTTTTTCTTTTTTTTTTTTTTTTGACAGGCAGAGTGGACAGTGAGAGAGAGAAAGACAGAGAGAAAGGTCTTCCTTTGCCGTTGGTTCACCCTTCAATGGCCGCCATGGCCAGTGCGCTGCAGCTTGCGCACCACGCTGATCCTATGGCAGGAGCCAGGTACTTCTCCTGGTCTCCCATGAGGGTGCAGGGCCCAAGGACTTGGGCCATCCTCCACTGCACTCCCTGGCCACAGCAGAGAGCTGGCCTGGAAGAGGGGCAACTGGGCCAGAATCCGGTGCCCCGACCGGGACTAGAACCCGGTGTGCCAGTGCCGCAAGGCGGAGGATTAGCCTAGTGAGCTGCAGCGCCGGCCTCAGCTCTCTTTCTTAGAAGTCTGATTTCTTCAGTCATGGGAAATCTATCTCTTCCTATAATTTGTGTTGCCCATTGCCTTGGATGAGGGTTTCACATATTGTTTGTTTTACATTTGCCCAAGAAGACCATAAATTGCTTCAAAAGAGGACTTCATTTTCTTTGCAGAAAGTCTTAGTCTGATTGGTTCTCAACAAATGTTTGTGTACTTCTGTGGTTATGAAAAGGTGAGATAGTTTCTGAGAGTAAAGAGCTTTCCTTGGTCTGACATGTTCAGAAAATAAAGATAAAACCTCTCCTGCAGAAATCAGGATACATTCTTTGATATGGTGGGCAGAGGTGAAACCAGGCGGTGCAGTTCTTCCTCCTTTTCTGTCATAAATTGAGTTCGGACTCACCTATGATAAATCCTTAACATGTTGCCACACATCAGACAATCCCTGTACTGAGATGTGTCATGAATTAACGGCAGGAGTATAACTTCTTTTGAAACAAAAAACTCTAACCCCTATAATAGTCAACATTTTATACTCATTTTTCATCTCTTTCCATACCCAAAAGGTCATGTGGAGCACAGTGAATGACTCCAAGGATTTTTAGAAAAATAACAAAACCAAAAGGAAAAGATGGTAATTGAGAGATTTTAAAGATTGAAAAAGAAAACAAATTTCTCTCTCTCCCCCTCTCACTTTCTGTAACTCTGCATTTCATACAAGTAAATCTTTTTTTAATGAGACTCTTTATTTTTCTATTTATTTATTTATTAATTAATTATTTGACAGGTAGAGTTATAGACAGAGAAAGAGATAGAGAGAAAGGTCTTCCTTCCATTGGTTCACTTCCTAAATGGTCGCTACGGCTGGCGCTGCGCCAATCTGAAGCCAGGAGCTAGGTGCTTCTTCCTGGTCTCCCGTGCGGGTGCAGGAGCCAAGAATTTGAGCCATCCTAAATGAGACTCTTTAAAAAAAGGTCAGATGTCCATCAACTGATGACAGGATAAAGAAATTGTGGTATATATACTCTATAGACTACTATTTGGTTGTAAAAAAGAATGAAATCCTCTTTTACAACAAAATGGATGCAATTGGAGACCACTATGTTTAGTAAATAAGCCAGTCCCCAAAAGACAAATATGTTTTCCCTGATTCATGGTAACTAATATACAGAGTACCAAAAAGGCAATGTATATGAGTGAAATTGACATTTTAAGATTTGATTGTTGTTCATAGCCCTGGTCTACACTTTGAGGAACACTGTTTTTTCTACTCACTACTTTGTTGATTTCTTTGTTCAGTGGAGGGTGAAGCTTCTGATTATAAAGTGAATTGAACGTATGACATAGTAAAAATTAAAGGAAAAATAAGAAAAGAAGGTGGAAAGAAGGTGGGTATGAGGGAAGCAGGGATGGTGTGGTGAAAAATATCATTATGCTCAAAACCACATATGTGAAATGCATGGAATTTGTTCCAATTATGTAACTAAAAATAATAAATTATTTAACATTATTATTATTTTGTAAACTGTTGAGAAAAAAATTATGTTCTCCGCACCAGGGAAAAAGAAGGTCAAATAGTGCCAATTCATGTTGAGATATATTTTCAAATGAGTGAATATGCCTTTATTGAGTGCCTGCTTTTTTCCCAAACCCTGTACTAGGTACCTCTCCATTATTATCTCATTTAATTCTCACAAAAATTCTGTAGGCTAGGAATTATTATCCTAATTATGTTATGAAGGAAAAAACTCATAAAGTTTAGATAAAGAGCCCAAGGACACACAATTAAGAAGGAGAAGAGTCAGACAGCGCCTCTGGATCTTTTGACTCCAAGCTGAGATTTTTTAATAGGAAAGTCACTGTTTCCCTTTTTCAAAATAGATCATTGCTGCTGGCAGAGTTGTTCTTTGGGTAGACAGCTGGTTCCAAGGCTTGTCCAGAGAACTTCTGGATCTACCCTGAGACCTTTGGAATCAATCACCAAAATGGAAAGTAGTTAATGGCAGTGTAGTCAATTACTCCATGATGCCCAACAAACTGGGGAAAACCAGCCTTGGGCTTGACTCATGCATTTAACTGTTGTTTCAGGAGAAGCCTGAAAGGAAAGAGGTTATGTCAATTGTGTTTTAACAGAGTGACTAAGTCATAAGCGTTTCCAAAAAAATATTTTTCTGCAGAGTGTAGTTTTACTAGCTTTGGAGACAATGACTCAGGCATCCGTTTGCTGCTCTGCTCTCTAATTAGCAACTTCTAAAAACATCACCTTCAGAAAGGGAGGAAAAGTAGCCTTGATTTGCTCAAATCTCACTCATGTTGCTCCCAACATGAACCTCTAAAATCCCGATGAAGCCATGACAGGGAGCTGATGAAAGCAGAAAGTACAGCGCCTGTTACAGACAGCTTCCCTAGAAGCACCCTCCCGCCCTCTGATACCACTTTTCAAAGGTTTCCAACGTCCTCAGACACACACTGGATCAAACACCTACTTACTCTGTGACCCCCTGGAGGACCAGTCAAGTGCTGGTGGGTTGTAAGATACACAATTTTATCACCACGTTCCTAAGGTGAAGAGAGCCAGAACTCCAGGGGAAGAAGAACAATTTTTCCAAATTGACCTAAGGGACAGTTGGGTTTGAGATTACTTTTTCAGTCTAAAAACATTCTTCAAAAACAAGGGGAAAAAAACACTATTCGTTTTATGGGCTTTCGGGAGAAACTGCCTGGAAGCTTTGTTGGGGGCGGGGGGGGGGGCGTGAAGCCCCTCCTTCTTGCAGAGCGGGTGACTCCCGGCACGGCAGGGCACTGCTGAGATTGCGGCTGAGTGCGGCTGAGCTGGAGCAGTCGGGCTGCAGTGGGCTTGATAGTCCCAGGAGAGATGGACTCCCGGGGCAGTCAGGTTTCATCATCCTGGAAGCATTGTCAACAGAAGAAAATTCCTGATTACAGAGGAATGTGACAAGGTTTGTTTTATGCGGTTATCAAAAACTCTGAATGTTTTAAGAGACTGAGCACTGAATATGTTATTCAGGGGGAGGAGTGTGGTGTGAATCCACAGATCGTGAATTAGCAAGTATTTTTGAGTAACCTCTGTTGAGAGCAATAAATTAAATGCCATGAGGAAATACTAAAACAGAATGAGCCGTTAGAACACCCACAAGCTACATCACTCCAGCAGACGTTTGTTTCTTTGGCTTGTGAGTGCTTTAAAAAAATTTATTTATTTGAAATGCAGACTTGCAGAGAGAGAGAGATCTCCAATCCACTGGTTCACTCTCCAAATGGCTGCAATGGCCAGAGCTTAGCCTATCTGAAGCCAGGAGCCAGCAGCTTCATCTGGGTGTTCCACATGGGCGCAGGGACTCAAACATTTGGGCCATCTCTGCTGTTTTCCCAATCACATTAGCAGGGAACTGTATCAGAAGTGGAGCAGCTGGACTCAAACCGGAACCCATATGGGATGCCAGCATTGCAAGTGGCAGATTACCCGCTACACCACAATGCCAGCCCCACCTTGTGAATGTTTAAAAAAAATTTAATTGCAAAAGTCAAGTCTGACAACATAGGCGAGGCCCACATTTCAGTGTGATGTCAGCAAATTCTCAGCAAATCTGATGGTGAGAAACCACTATTTTATTGTTTTTATTACTTAAGATTTATTTATTTGAAGGGCATATTAATAGAGAAAAAAAAAGAGACAGAGAGAAAAATCTTACATCTGCTGGTTCACTTTCCAAGTGATGGCAAACACCTGGCCAAAGCCAGGACCATGGAACTCCATCTGGGTGGCAGGGGCCTAAGCACTTGAGCCAATTTCCAGTACATTCCCAGGCACATTAGCAGGGAGCTGGATCAGAAGTGGAACAGCTGCTACTGAAACTGGCTCTCTGATATGGGATGCTGGCATCCAACTTTGTCTTAAATTGCCATATCTACAGCACTGTCCCCTATTTCTATACATTTAGTTTTCAAATAATAATTACACATATTGTGTTTTTCAGAGTTCCAAAGTGATATTTTGATATATGTTTGCATTGTGGAATGATTTTTTAAATCTAATTATTGGAGAGGGAGAGACAGATACAGAAAGCTCCCATCTACTGGTTTACTTCCTCAAAAAATGAGAGCCAGGAATTCAATCTAAGTCACTTATGTGAGTAGCAGGAACCCAATTACTTGAGCTATCACCACTGCTTCTCTGGGTCTGGGATAGCAGGAAGGTAGAGTCAGAAGCCAGAGCCAGACATTGAACCCAGGTACTACAGGATGGGATATAGATATCTTAGTGTCTTAACCATCAGGTAAAATGCACATCCCGTCCATGTGAGTTAATTAAATCAAGCTAGTCAACAAATCCTTTACCTCACATACTCATTTACCATTCTTGTGGTGAAAATATTTAAAATCTCCTAGTAATTCTGAAGCACACTGCATTACAGTCTATTATATTCACCATTCTGTGCAATAGATCACTGTGGCTTATTCCTCCTAACTAAAAGCTGTACTCTTTGATCATGATCTCCTGTTTCCCTATCTAACTCCCTTCCCCACTCCCTGTTAACCACCATTCTGCTCCTTCCTCCTATGATTTCTCTGTAAGATTCTATGTATAAATGAGATCATGTAATACTTTCTTTCCGTGCCTGACCCTTGAAATGGGCGTGTAGATGCATGTATCACAGTTCCAATGACTTCTGTTAGTGTGTTTACATAAATCATTGAGGCACATGCCTAGCCCTGTATTTAAGATTTTTTTAAAAAAAGATTTATTTAATTTATTTGAAATGCAGAGTTACAGAGATGGAGAAGCAGCGAGAGAGAGAGAGAGAGAGAGAGAGAAAGAGAGAGAGAGAGAGAGAGAGAGGAAGAGGGGGAGAGAGAGAGAGAGAGAATCTTCCATCCACTGGTTCACTCCCCAAATGACCACAATGGCTGGAACTGTGCAAGTCTGAAGTCTGGAGCCTGGAGCATCTTCCTGTTCTCCCATGTGGGTGTAGGGGCCCAAAGACTTGGGCCATCTTGTACTTCTTTCCTAGGTTATAGCAAAGCTTGATTGGAAGTGGAGCAGCCGAGACTCGAACTGGCTCCCATATGGGATGCTGGCACTGCAGGCAGCGGCTTTACCCACCACACTACAGCACCCCATTATTTGAGTTTGAAACCCCAGTAAATAAATGGAAGCAAATAACCTGCCTTAAAATCTAGGAGTCACAACCTTAATGTAAGAAACAGCAAGGCAGCAATTAAATAACAATGTAACAGAGAATGAAATGTTAGAGTACACTCTAACATTCTAGGTCCTCACACAAAGTTTGGAGTTACCTGGGGCCGGGGCAGTGGCTTAGTGGGTAAAGCTGCCGCCTACAGTGCCAGCATCTCATATGGATGTCCTTTCGAGTCCCGGCTGCTCCGCTTCTGATCCAGCTCTCTGCTATGGCCTGGGAAAGCGGTGGAGGATGGCCCAGGTCCTTGGACCCCTTTGTCCACATGGGAGACCCAGAAGTAGCTCCAGGCTCCTGGCTTTGGATTGGCACAGCTCTGGTCTTTGCAGCCAACTGGGGAGAATTTCCTTTCTTATTCTTTAAAAATTATGTTGTATTTTGAATGTTATCAGAAATAATAAAGTTACAGTTAACATCAATGATTCAAGCTTTGTCAGTTCTCTCAAACCTTCATCCCAGTAAAACTTCTTTGGTTGGGGCCTTCAGTGTCTTCTAAGCAACTCTATCCAGTGAGCATTTTAGACTTTACCTTATTTGATCATTTGTCAACCTCTGTGGAGTTCACCCATATTCAGATGTTCACTTTGAAGCCCCACTTGAGTGTCCCACCAGCATGGAACCCTTGATCATTCCTCCAAACCTTCTGCACCAACTTCAGTGAATGGTAACCACCTCTCAGATTCTCCTGAGGAAAGTTAGATCACCTTAGCACCTCACTTCTCTCTCCACATCAGTCAATCTCCTCATTTCTCTCTCCACGTCAGTCAATCTAGAAATTTTTTTCTTGGACTATATAAATCACCACTTCACTTCTCTCCCTACTTTATCTCTTGCTGTGGCCTCTAATCTATCTTCAACAACCAAGGTAATCTCTATAAACCATTCAGACAGTCCCAATTTAGAATGTATCATAGCTTCCACTGTTTCCAGAACAATCTGAGATTCTTTCTTTTTTAAAGATTTATTTATTTATTTATTTATTTGAAAGGCAAAGGCAGAGTTACAGACAGACAGGTGGAGAAAGAGAGAGAGAGAGAGAGAGAGAGAGAGAGAGAGACTTCCATCCACTGGTTCACTCCCCAAATAGCTGCAACAGCCAGAGCTGGGCTGATCCAAAGCCAAGTGCCAGGAGTCAGGAGCTTCCTCTGGGTCTCCCACACTGGTGCAGGGTCCCAAGGACTTGGGCCATCTTCTACTGCTTTCCCAATCCATAGCAGAAAGCTGGATGGGAAGAGGAGGAGCTAGGACTTGAACCAGCATCCACTTGGGATGCCTGCACTGCAGGCCGCAGCTTTACCCACTACGCCCCAACAATCTGAAATTCTTAACATGGCCCAGGGGACCTCATCTTGATCCATTCTCCCTGCGACGTGCTTAGTGGCAGCCAGAATGGCTTTCTGGCTACTTCTCATTTCAATCCTTTTGCACATGCTGTCCTGAAGTCCTTTTCTCTCTTCCTCTCCGTCCTGATTCTGCAACTTTATTCTTGCTAACTCCTCATTCTCCTCGAGGACTCAACTAAATATCACTTCCTCAGTGAAGGTTTCCCAACCTGCATGAATAAAAAACCTCATAATTCCTGAATTTTTCCATCAGAGCACACATCTGCATTATATTTACCCAGCTCTTAGCAAAATTGTGCTATGTCTGTCTTCCCCTCTGATCATGAGACCCAAAAGAGTATGGAGTGTCTGTCCTAATCACAGATATGTTACCAAATTCCCATATTCCTGGAACATACTGGGTGCTTAAGTATTGAAAAAATGAAAAAATGATTGAGGGGCTGGCACTATGGTGTAGCAGGTGAGGCCACCACCTGTGGTGCCGGAATCCCATGCAGTCGCAGTCTCCACTTCCGATCCAGATCTCTGCTGTGGCCTGGGTTTGCAGTAAAGGGTGGCCCAGGTCCTTGGGTCCCTGAACCCGCATGGGAGACCCAAAAGAAGCTCCTGGCTCCTGGCTTCGGATCAGTGCAGCTCCAGCCATTGTGGCCATTTGGAGAGTGAACTGGAGGACGGAAGACCTCTTACTCTGCCTCTCTTTCTCTCTCTGTGAAACTCTGACTTTGAAATAAATAAATAAATCTTTAAAAAATAAAAGATTGAGTAGAGAAGATTACCATCACTTGAGGGATACTGTTTTGGGTGTCCATAGTAACCAATATCTCCATATGCACGAGTAACTAGTAAGATGAGTATAATCATGTAAGAGGTCCTTCTAATTAGAACAGGCATATTCATGGCATACGAAAATCAGTGTAGGAAAATTGTGCTCCCAGGAAAATTTTGGTATCTACATATTTTCTTTTTTTATTTTTATTTTTTGACAGGCAGAGTGGACAGTGAGAGAGAGAGAGAGAGAGAGAAAGGTCTTCCTTTACCGTTGGTTCACCCTCCAATGGCCTCTGTGGCTGGTGCGCTGCAGCCGGCGCACCGCGCTGATCCGATGGCAGGAGCCAGGTGCTTCTCCTGGTCTCCCATTCGGGTACAGGGCCCAAGCACTTGCGCCATCCTCCACTGCACTCCCTGGCCACAGCAGAGAGCTGGCCTGGAAGAGGGGCAACCGGGACAGAATCCGGCGCCCTGACCGGGACTAGAACCCAGTGTGCCAGTGCCGCAAGGCAGAGGATTAGCCTATTGAGCTGCAGCGCCGGCATGGTATCTACATATTTTCTTAGCTTGCTTATTTTGGCTCAATCACATCAGGTTTCAGTTTTACTCTGATTATTGATATTTCATACATATTTGTCTGTCATTTGCTGATATTTCATATATTGCTTGTTATGGGGAAGAGCTGAATGATTCCACACAAATTTTGTTCTATATTAAAAGATATATATATATATATATATTAAATCAAAAGTAGGTCAGACTAACAAAATACCAACTGCTCAATACTTTCAAACAATATATGATTGGCTGATGGAGGCTGGTGTTGTCCACAGAAGCACAAGACTATGTTCTTGTGTAAGAACAATTTATTAGATCTTCCTTGATTTATCCAAATGTCCAAAGCTGTACACAGTTTTAGTCACAGCTATATTTATCAAGTGAGTCTCTGCTACACACGACTATAAGTGCTTCCCATGCATTTACCGTTTAATATAACAATATTCTGAAGCAGGCACTTCTGCTACTATATTTCTCATTTTATCATATGAAAAAACTGAGGAATAGGGTAAAAAGTAACATGCCCAAAGTCACACAATTAGTAAGGCATGAATCTGGGATTTGTGCCCAGGTATCTCTTCTTAGGGCCTGCCTTCTTCTTAATCTCTGCTCTATGATAACAGGTATTTAAGTCAACACCTTCCATTGTATCTTTAACATCTGTTTCTACTCACTGTAACACTATACTTCCTTGAATTTTGAAGGATATATTTAGAAATTGTTATAGAATATTCTACTATTTTCATGTTAATACAAAGACTTTTTGTATCATAAAATTTAAAATATTTTAATTTTAAAATCCTTTAAAATCTTGCCTTTAAATTACAAATATTTGTTGTGAATAATCAGTTCATTGTTACCTGAATATTGATTCCAGTTTTCCAACAATTATAAAATAAGAAGTATAATCATCTTGGTTGTGCCTTTTTTTCTAACTCCAAGACCAGAAGGATCATATAGACCATTTTGCAAGAACTATGGCACTTTTTTTCTGTAGATGATTCAAAGTTTTTTTCCCAACAATTTTGAGATTTCCTGAGAAACCACATGACATGAATTCCAGGCTTATAAGTCAGGTCAGACTCTGTGGTTACCTTGTAACTTATCAAATTCTTGTCACCCTAATCAACAAGACCTACAGAGAGAAAACTTTCTCCCTGGGTTCTGTTCCTGGTAGTTTGAAAACTTAAAGAAAAGGCAAGGTCAAAATGTGCTTGAAACAACATTTGCTTCACATTTAACTTCAGAATATTAACTCACTTCCAAAGAATTGTACCAGTTCACATGAGGTCACGCCTGTTGTGAAATAAAGGGATGACAATTGACCCTTTCTTAGAGCAAAATCTCCTGCCTCCCATCTCACCAGTCAACCACATCATCAAGATTCTCAGAACTGACAGCTTCCTTTGTAGATAAATTCCAGCTTACCTGACATGAGCAATGTATTCACAAATCCAAATAACCTGCCATAAACAAGAGTGTCAATTTGTAAAGTCAACAACAGGAGTCACTGTGCACTTACTCCTCATGTAGGATCTCTGTCCTTAATGTGCTGTACAGTGTGATTTAATGCTATAACTAGTACTCAAACAGTATTTTTCACTTTGTGTTTCTATGTGGGTGCAAACTGTTGAAATCTACTTTAATGCATACTAAACTGATCTTCTGTAAAAAAAAAATCTTTACTTAATATATGCTAAACTGATCTTCTGTATATAAAGAGAATTGAAAATGAATCTTGATGTGAATGGAAGGGGAGAGGGAGCGGAAGAGGGGAGGGTTGCTGGTGGGAGGGAAGTTATGGGGGAGAAGACATTGTAATCCATAAGCTGTACTTTGGAAATTTATAATCATTAAATAAAAGTTAAAAAAAAAAAAAGAACCTGCAGAGACTTCTGAGACTGTCTACTCCACAGTCCCTAAATGCTCCTCCAGCTGAGATTCAAGTTATCTTCTGCCCTTATCTTATATACAGACCATGGGTTTTGAAAAAAATATATCAACTAAACTGAATATATTAAATATAATGTATTATATTGGCCAATGTTATTCATATGAGGTAAATCAATTCTAATTCAAAGTTCCCACTCCACAATGACTTGAAATAATTTGAGTAAAGTTAAGATTGCAGGCCGGCACCACGGCTCAATAGGCTAATCCTCCACCTGTGGCACTGGCACACCGGGTTCTAGTCCCGGTCGGGGCACCGGATTCTGTCCCGGTTGCCCCTCTTCCAGGCCAGCTCTCTGCTGTGGCCAGGGAGTGCAGTGGAGGATGGCCCAAGTCCTTGGGCCCTGTACCCGAATGGGAGACCAGGAGAAGCACCTGGCTCCTGCCATCGGATCAGCACAGTGCGCCTGCCGCAGCATGACGGCCACAGAGGCCATTGGAGGGTGAACCAACGGTAAAGGAAGACCTCTCTCTCTCTCTCTCTCTCTCTCTCTCACTGTCCACTCTGCCTGTCAAAAACAAAAAGTTAAGGTTGCAAATGAAGGAGTTTGTCACTGTGGCATCATGGGTGAAGCTGCCATCTGCAGTGCTGACATCCCATATGGGTGCTGGTTTGTGTCCCAGCTGCTCCACTTCTGATCCAGCTCACTGCTGATAGCTTGGGAAAACAGCAGAAGATGGCCCAAGTGTTTGGTCCCCTGCTACCCATGTCAGAGACCCACATGAGTTTCTTGGCTCCTGGCTCCTGGCTTTGGAGTGGCCTATCCCTGGCCATTGAAGCCATCTCGAGAGTGAACCAGATGATGGGAGATCTCTCGATCGATCTCTCTCTGACTTTCAAATAAATCAACAAATATTTATTTTATAAAAATATTACTAATGAAATCTTACTTAAAAACAGAATTACTCTTAGAACTTCATTATTGTCTTCAAGGGAGTTTAAGTGCCCACGACTGGAAAATAATGATAAATCTAATCTTGTATTTTACTAAACACCATAGAGACATAGTGACCTGCCCAAGATTAGATTGCAAAGTAGTCCAGAAACTAAATATAATTGTTTCCAAGCCTAGAGACAGCCCAAACCACCAGAGAGAATATTTGTTCAAAGCTGAGATCAACTGCTCAGTCAAAACTTGATACCTGCATTAATTCCATATCAGCAAATGAGAACCAGCATCTAAAACAATTTTGCAGAGGTTAGATTTGGTGAGTATCATATGATACCCTGCAAAGAGGAATGAAAATTCAAAAGTATGAGAAAAGCCTGGACTTGGCTATGAACAGTCATGAAAAGTATGTCAGGTTGGGGTTCAGCTGACAGAGACGAATGCAAGAGCTGAGAAATATTCAGAGTGAGTGTTCAGGTCTTTACAGAGGAGGAGGAGGAACCCCAGGGAAAACAAATTACATCAGTTTAGGCTAACAGGATAGAGATAAGAGAAGCAAAAGAGCTGGTAGAGATAAGGTAAGCCCAAAGGGTTAAAGAGTATTAGGAGGGCAAATCTATCAGAAGGGAAGGATGATGAGGGAGAAAAAAGTGCTTCTAATAAACGAGGAAAGGTACAGAATTAATCACAACCTTGAGATTGGCTGAGATGTCGATCTCATTTTTTAAGTCAGCCTTCTTGGTGAAAAAGCCGAAAAAGGTAAAAAGGAGAGAAAGAAATATGATGAATTTGAAAGGAATGAAGGTCTTAGGGAAAAAATACCACTGACAAAAAACAGAAGAGAGCGATCTATGTGGATGAGGGTGCGTGAAATGAGCCCGTCTCCTTTCTCAGTAATGGTGGTGATAACTGAAAGGGGATATAAACCTATGAAGAAACAAATGCTAGAATTAGTCAAGCAAGTGGTTTTTGATAGTTTCTAAATTGAGCTGCTTAATTGAATTAAATCTCTCTTTTTTTTTTTTTCTTCACAGATTCTCATTTTGACCTATAACAAACCTCTAAAGAACTTTCGGTCTAGTCCTTTATATTTTAGCCAAGTAAACTGTCATTCCCATTTTTTAATGAAATAACACAAATGGTAGGTGCTAGAACTGAGAGGAAAAATTCAAGAGATTTCAAACTGACTATTATTAACAAAAACCATCACTTGCTATAGGCCATACACTAACTACGTTGTAGTGTATCAAATCCTGTCTATAATTTAGTGATACCTTCTTTACAGATTAGGAACCTGAGAACCAAAGAGAATGAATAGGTTTCCAAATTTACAGTTAGTTTGCGATACATGTACCACTCCATATGCTCTCTAGATCTAAAATTGATGTTTCCTGTTTTAAGAAATATAGCTAAAGAAAAGTGAGATATTTTAAGATTTAGAGGCTAATAAAAGATTTACATAAAAGTAAATATAACATTTCTTGACTTGTGTCCCAAATTGACACTGCCACAGCTATGCAGGGGTCACCTTAAAGTGGCAGCCACTACAACTGCTGATTATCTCATCGGTCATTTAATTGTTAGTCTACCAGCCACCAGTCCCATCTACAGCTCACACAAATAAGAGCTTATATTTATTAGGATTGTTAAGAAAGAAGTCAAGTGTGAGATGAAAAGAAATGTTTCTTTCTCACTTACCCTCCTAATTGCAAAGAGAAAGATAGGTCTGAGAATTCTTTAATAAGCTTCCCTTCCCACTAGTAAATTTCCAAACTCATTGTAACCAAAGAAGCACACATATTTAATTATTCATCTCCATTGGTTCATAATTCTTGGGTAATTTGTTCTCAGGCAGCCAACGTGTGTGTAAGAATGCAAGTCCTGCAGTTGAATGGGTTCAGGGTTCTGGACTCAAGGTCAGCTCTGCCATTTATTCAGGGCTTCTCTCAAGCCTCAGTGTCCTCACACACAAAATGATAATAATAATGCTACATTGTTCACGATCATTGAAATGTTAAATGACACAAATGTATAAACTTCTTAGACAATATACACACGATGTCCTTAAGCATACTTGGCAGAAAGTAAATGCTAATATAAAAAGAAAATCATTTTTATTTTAAAATTAATTCACCAGTCTATACCAATCCACAAAGCAGGATCTCCCCTCTTAAGAATAATTTAAACTCTCATGTATCCTGAATAAAATAAAATTCTTATTTGCTTTCATACAGAAGGCAAATACATATAACATCTATTTACATACTTTTGAGAAGAAAACATTACAACTACATTAAATATAGGAAAATATAAAGCATATTGCAAATAGAGACTAAGACATTTCTGAACATTCTTCCCTTTAGTTGAGCAATTGACTGAATTAAAGCTCTCTCCTCAGTGTTTCCTCATGTGTAAGGATTTCTAAAGTGAACACAGAGTGCAATGTGCCTAAGAAATGGCTTGCTGATGCATTACACTGACTTGGGGAATATAAAGAACTAACAAGGCACTCAGACTGGTGGGTAAACCATAACTAGCTCTGGTTTGAGCTTTATAGCAAATAAGAGAATCTGTACCAAGCCTCTTTTAGAAATGGGTGCGGGCAGCAGGAAATTCAGCACAAACTGTGAACTTCAATAATATCAACATAAGAAAATTAATGAGTACAATAAAAATGTAATCACTATGCTATAAATAAGGAACTAAACTCCACTTCTTTGTCATTATTATAAATCCTTGCTGGAAACAGAATTGCCTCTAACTTAAGTGGACTGGCAGATTAAAAGCGAAAACCTCTGCCTGGCTGAATATTTCTGAGAAAGAAACACCATTAAATGTCAACTGTTTAGGCAACACATGGGTGTGTGAATTTGCCAAGTCGGCTCCCAGTGAGATCGAGACATGTTCCGCCAGTTAATAGCAAAAGAAGGTGAGGAACTCTAGAAACTGTTTTTTAGAAAGAAAAGTTATAATGAAATGCCCAAGTCTCTAGAAAGCAGCAGGCTCCCCAGGGGGCATTTGAAAGGAGGCAGGAAGGTAATGTGTAGCCTCTGGGGAATCCCAAAGGAGTTGGACACTTTGTCTCGAAACACCATGGCATCATCAAAGGATAAGACTTAGAATGATAAGAAAGCATGCAACCCCGGAGAATGTGGCATAATTAAAGCTGATTTTTCCATCATTAAGGTATTTATGATGATATAAGATTAGAATTTGTTCCATCTGGGAAGTCTCAAAGTCCACACTGTTGTGCCATTGAGCCGATGAGAAATCTTCTGGGGCCAAGGGCCATGTCTCACTCAGCTACCCGTCTGCACTTCGTCCCCTGGCCTCTCTTTTTGTACATTGTGCTCTTGTATCCCTTGCTGGTAGCCTAACAGCTTTACAACTTCTCCTTTAAAATTCCTCTAAAGGGGCCAGTGTTGTGGCACAGCAGGTAAAGCCACCACTTGCAGCTCTGGCATCCGTTTTAGAGCTGCTCTGCTTCCTATACAGCTCCCTCTAATGTTCCTGGGAAGCACATGGCCCAAGTACTTGCGCCCCTGCTGCCCACTTGGGAGAACTGGATGGAGTTGCAGCCTCCTGGCTTCAGACAGACCAAGTCCCAGCCATTGTGGCCATTCAGGGTGCAAACCAGTGGATGGAAGATCTCTTTCTCTGTCTCTTCCTCTATCTCTCTCTGTCACTCTGCCTTTCAAATAAAATTAAATCATCTTTAAGTAAATAAATAAATAAAATGCCTCTGAAGAAAACAAATGAAATCAGAATGGAGAAACACATTCACCAAATACTATGTTTTGTTTGCATGACAACTCACACTGTCTTCCATCTTGGTATTCCCTCCCAAATAGACTTGGTGGTTCAACCTAACCCAAAGGGAAATGTCAAAATAATTTTTCTTTGTTTGTTTTTGGTCTAATTAAGGATTGGTCACTGGTTATTTTTCTATGATTTGTAGTTACTAAAAACATACAAATACATGTGAAAAGCAAATTCGAATAGTGTTCTGAGAACTCTCAGGGGAATACATAATTTTTCCTTTCAGTTATATGATTGGAATTATTGAATAGAGGTCTGATTTTCAAGAGGCAACTGTTTTTAGCCAGGATTTTCATAACCAAAACTCTCTGGCCCAGCTGTTCATCACCAACACAAAATTCCTAAGGAAATATTAGTCTGATGCTAGGCCAGAGCCAAAACATATCTCCTTCTCCTCTTCTCCATTCTTCCCTGAAACCACGTCGGTGAGTGCTTGGTCTCTCCCAGAAGTGCTGCTGCAGCCCCTGTCCTGCCAGCACCATGGGAGCTGAGATGGCCCCGCCTCTGTACTCATGGATGGGCCCATCACTCCTTTCTCAGCCATTCGCTTTCCTGAAACATCTCTGCCTCAGCATCACACCAAGATTGCAGTTATCAGTACTCAAATACCAGTCACTCCCCAATGAAGTCAAAGGAGATCCCCCTGGCAGTCCCAGAGAGGCAGGAAAATACTGGCATCTCATCAGTTTTGGGGGTTAGAATTTCACTGTCAGGATCACAGATAAACAGGTGAGGGGGCTCTCAGCACATTCCTTTCATGCTCACAAACTTCAGAAGAGCCCTCTGCACTCGAACTCCAGCGAATCTCCTGAAGCCTGTCACTCAGATGATGCCCTCATCCTCCTGACAGTAATTAGCAAAACATTCTTCTGCTCAGCTCCACAGTGACGCTGTAGACAAATCGATACCCTATCAGTTAATATTCAGGGCTGAGCATTTCACACAGGAATCCTGCTGAGATTAAAAAACTTCAGGTGCCATTCAAGTTGTTTGAAAATAGGATATGCACCAGCAATTTGCAGACATACACTATTTACTGCTAGAATTTCTAGTGAAACAAAACATGTATTTATCTTTTTGAGAAATTTGAAATGATGTTTTAGAGAGTGAATTTAAAGAGTTAAAATCTGGCTTTGGTAGCAAGTTCACTTATCAAAATAAATATTTGAATACTTTACTATTTTGTTGGTTTTATTAATTCTGTGATTATTGCCAACACTTGTGTTGAGGTTAGCCTTAGGATGCAGTGGCAGCTTTTTACTTATTTTTCAAAGAATATTATTTATATGCACTGCTTTTGTGTTTCAAACTAAATATAGGCAGTTTTTACCAGCTGTTGTACATCCCTGTGGAGTCATTTTAAAGGAAATTTAAAAATTTCAAAAGGATTCAACTATTTTATTACTTACTTTCCCATTTTGAAGGCTCTTTAAAAAATCTAATTCTCTTATGGATTTTTGGAGCTAGTGACTATTTCAAAAATTTCTTCCATTTGAATGCCATCCTATGATCTTTATGGTAGAAAGTTACATTTATCTTATGGAGAAATTTCTTTGAAAGAATGATTTGCAATGCAATTTCAAGTAACAAGTTTATGGAACTTGGTTTAAAAAAAAAAAAAAACTTCCCCTTCACCCAAATTGACTTCAAACACATTGCCATGACATATTATTTCACATGGGCTTTGTCCCTTTTGTTAAGTTAAACATTCCTCTTAGGATGCTTTCCTAAGACCAAAAAAAATAATTCTTTAAATTGGTCCTAAAGCTTGGACTCTACTCCTCCCCAAGGGCTCCTGCCACTGACAAGAGGAGTTATGAATACAGATTGGGGTAGATATTGGCCCTTGATGCCACCCTCTTTTCAGAGACTTTGCAAGACTTTGGTCAACATTCTTTTCTGGAACCTCCCCATTCTATTATGTCCACCGTGGGTCTTCCTCATCTTCTTTGATCACCAGTTTGGTCTCAGCATATAACCAGTGTTCTCCTTGCCCCTCATCTCAGCTTTGCTGAGAATCTCTCACATTGAACACTTGAATTTCCTACCAGCTTCTCTGACTAAGCAGGTCAAAATCAATCTCATAGTCTTCACTCGGCTGCACTTAACTGCTCCTCCACCTGACTTCTCCTTTTCTATTCATGGTACCTCTGATCTCAGTACCTCCTTTCCCAAGAGCTGTCTTGGATTCACTTTTCTCTAAATTTGGTACATCATCTTTGTTCCAACCATCGTGAGTATTTTCTGGTGGATCTCTCTGCTTCCTGGCTCTGACCGTCCCCATACTATTTGCATGGATATAGTTCAATTCCTAATACCCGGTTTGATATCCATCTTTGCTTCCCCCTCATTCTCTATGGTTTAAAAAAAAAGTCCAAAGTTGCAGCATTTCCAATCTGCATAACACTTCATTTTTATGCAAGTAAACCTTTTCGCCTATCCTCTACTTCACTCTGAAAGAAGTCTAAGTACTTATACAGAACAGTCTCTCCACTCTGCACTTTTATTTGGTCACCTCTTGCTCCAAAAAAAGACCTTTTCACTTCTTTGCCTGTTGAAATTCTACCTGTTTGTCAACACCCAAAGGCCATGAATTAATCCTTGATTTCATGGAAGAAAGGTAATCTCTCCATTCTCTATTCTCCACAATACTTTGTACTTCCATTATAGTAAAACATAGTAGAAAGGGCTTTCTTCTATTATAGCAATTTTTTGCCAAATTAATCACATGTAGTAAATGGTAAACTTGAGAGTAAATCTCTTACTCATTTATCTCAATACAAAATCATGAATTTGGCAGAAAAATGTCATGTTTGTGGTTTTAAAAAATTATATATTTTAATATATATATTTTTATTTATTATTATAATTATAATGTATATTTTTCATATACAATTTTTTCAAATTATTATATGTAATATGATCTATTCATTCGTTCTTTTATTCAATCACTCTTTCTACAAGAATTTCCCAAATGCCATTGTCTATGCTATCATCTTAATTTTTCTAAGAGTTTGCAAATATTCTTGATTATATTTCAGCACTGGCTATAACATAAGTTGGAATATGGCAGGTATATAATACATATGTAAATTTAAGTTTTAGGGGGCCAGCTCTGTGACGCAGCAGGTAAAGCTGCTGCCGGCAGTGCCAGCATCCCATATGGGTGCCGGTTCCAGTCCCGGCTGCTCCACTTCTGATCCAGCTCTCTGCTATGGCCTGGGAACACAGTGGAGGATGGTCCAAGTCTTTCGGCCCCTGCACCTGTATGGGAGACTGGGAAGATGCTCCTGTCTCCTGGCTTTGGATCTGCCCAGTTCCAGCCTTTGCAGCCATTTGGAATGTGAACCAGCAGATGGATGACTTCTCTCTCTGTCCCTCTGTCTCTGCCTTTCTGTAACTTTGCCTTTAAATAAATAAATAAATCCTTATTTTTCTAAAAAAGTAAGTTTTAGTGCAACTTTGTAATTTAAATTCTCTTTTGAAGTTCTTCATCTGCAAGATGTAGATGCTAATTTATCTAATTACTTACCACTAAGATTTTTCGAAACTCATTTGTAATTAGCTCCATAATATCATCTCTACAATGTGAATCCTGATCTCTTTGTGCCTTTATTTTTGTATCCATCTTTTCATACAATTGCTTTCCAAAAGGATTATTATTATCTGGTTATGTTCCTGCTCAAAATCCTCTAATAGCTTTTTACTGCCTTTGGGCTAAAACCCAAATTATTCAATCTTGTGTGCAAATTCCAAAATATGTCTATCCAAAGAAACTTCTCTCCCTCTATTTCCCAGCCTGCCCCACACTTCCACCCTAATGCACTCTTCACTAAATCAAGGCTTCCCCATGCCCTGAAAAACAGCAGCCTTGATGCCAAGTCTTTGACACTGTGCTGCCAATTCTGCAATGTTCCTGCTCTTTGTTTTTCAGTTCAGCCTATCCCTCACAAAAGATCTTAAATTTTCCTTCCAAAAAGCCTTTTCTAAATGCACCAACTCTGAGGAATTCTCCCCATTTTGCCCTTCCTTTTGCAGTAATAAACACTGGGATCCAGGTTTAGTCCTTATTTGTTTCATATTTGTTGATATCCTTCCGCAGCTAGAGTACAGAAGAAAGTAGTCACAATTTACGATTTCAAATATATGCATATCATTCCCTACCATGGTAGTAGTGTGGCTACAGAATAAATATTATTAATAATTACTAGCACAAATACTTAGAGTCTATACATTATTGTAAGTGCTCTACAAATTTCAAAGCAATCCTATGTGGTAGGATTTTTTATAACCACTTTGCAACTGAGGAAAATGAGGGGTAAATACTAAATGCTTATCTTTTGTGGGAATTAAACTATGGAGGTATTCTGTATTTGTAAAATGATTGAAACTTAATGTGGCTTATTTTAAAGAAAAATTCATGCTTTGGAGGTTTGAGATTTGAAAACAAAAATAAGAATTTTTACTTATGAGGGACAATATATGTCTAACAAACAATAGCAAATAAGGAAAACTATGTAACCCATATTTTCTAATAATAAAATAAGATCAAATATATGATCATTTGCACAAATTGCTAACACTCTTGAGTGAGTTTGGGATTATATCCATTACAACAAACTACCCCACAAAGACTAATAAAGAGACTGAATTTCAGTTATAATTGGCAGAAATGTAACATTATACTCTCTTTGTGACTGCATTGTGCATTTCACCACAGCTCCTGAATCTTCAACTTGCGGCAGGATATGAAGGTTTATTGTTTTTGTTAGTTGGTGGTGGTGGTGGTATTGTCTATTTCATTTCAAAAACCACTACACTGCTATATGGAAAAGCATTACAGACACTGATGTTCAGGAATAAAATTCACTGCATTCTAAAGCTAAGTTTTTTCTTTCATGCAAGGACTCACAAGTGTGTCATACAAGTTGTGTTAATACTAGTGAGTCTTACAAATCTGTGTCTGGAACAAGTATTACCCATAGCAGTTAGAGAACAAGCTCAAAACATACAAAATCCAGCTTCTGGCTCCTTGAACAATGTTTACATTGTTGCTATCAACCAGGTGATAATTCTCAGCTAAGAAGTCTACATCAGTTATCTTGCACTTTTTAATGATTTATTCACCCTGTGATTAATTTATTAGCTCCTTCTAGCTCATTGGGCGATAACAAAAATAGTCTGTCTTAAAACCAGTTTAAGTAAAGGTCAAGGAAATCTTAGAAATTTCACTTTTCTGAATCAAAGCAGCTGCACAAGCTTTTCCAATCAAGATGACAAAAGTCTTATCTGCTGTCCAGAGCCCCTCCCAGACACTAACTATTCTTGTCTCCTGGGACATTCACCCTGGGAGAAGCCCAGGACCTGGTATAAGTTCTATGGTGGAACATTTTTTTTCAATTAAAGATAAACAAAACTCTATTTCTCCCAGCTGGGATACTTGACGCTCCCTATTTTTCCATGTGAGAAATGAAACAGAAAGACCCTGTAGCTCTTCTGAAATGAGTGTTTTACAGGGATTGGAAGGCTTCCATTCTGAAATGAGGACTGCCAGGGCCATGGAGATTCACCGCCGTGCCTCCTTCCTGACTATGATCTACCTCATTAGCAATAATGCAAGGACATATTGATGTCAATGCTCTGCTGGGCTAATGAACAGCAGTGGTCTTACAAAGATAAAAGGGATGTTCAATTTGCCAAAACTGAATATTCTGCCAACCTTAGAAGAGGCATGAAGAGAAGGATGGATATCAGTTTGTGAAATAATGGGAGCCCATTTATTTAAAAATAACCTATAATCCTCTTCTTTTGCTTTGAAGACATATTTAGAATTATATGGGTCAAAGAACCAGACAATTTGGGTGTCATGGCTTCATAGTTAAGCAACTGGTTGGAAAGTCTAGGAGGTTGAGTATCACACCTTGGCCAATCTGGATTCATCTATGATATGGCTTTAACTGATTTTTCAATAATTTTGCTCCTTTAGGCATTTCCTTTCTGCTGGAGATCTTGGGTGAAAATGGACAAAATGTGCTTTAGATCAAATGTAGCCTTCTGTCTTCACATTACTCTTTCAGTCTCCTTGCAAGACTGATCTCAGATGCTGGAACACTATCAGAGCATTTTCTTCTGCCATGTGAGAAGTATGGAGAAGAAGAGCAAAAATCTACAGAACCAGCCTAGGTAAAGTATGCAAGGGAGAGAAAAAAGACCCAGAAGACGTTTGTGATATAAAAGCCCACATTGCCAGCTGAACACATTGAGACATATTTTCTGCCTGAAACAATAACAATCATAAATGAGCTATTGTTAACACAAAAATACCAAATACTGGTAAGAGCTGTCATTTTGGTTTTCTTTAGACATGATAAATTACATTTGCAAGTTAGTGTCTGATCTGAGATGACATGGAACAAATGGTAATATTTACATTCTGCACATTATCCTTGTCAGATTAAGCTGCAGTTGGCCACGGTGGATAGAAAGAGGCCTCGGGAGGCTTGCCTGCTAACCCAGCATGTAAATTGTCTCGAAAGCATCCACACGCCTACATGTGTTATCTCCTCAAACCACAACAGCCATGCCGTTTACATGTCAGTTTTGCCCAGTGAGGGTAACTCTACCAGGGATGAGAATTAGTGAAGAGAAATGCCTCCAAGAAAGTACTCCAAAGTAGGTTAAAGACCACAAAACACATTTTGTAAGAAGTTCTCAAAGGCTTCTTGTTTCCTCAGTAGTTTAGGGGGAGAAGCATAGCAGAGGAAGTAAGCAGCAACTCTGTGCTCATAATGCAGAAACGTATGATGGTGATCCATCTATCCCATTTAGTCTCCACAAATTTACCGTGAATGTAGACATGGCTATATATATTTTACAGATATGACTGTTGAAGATCAGAGGTATCAAGTAATTCACTAGTATAAATGGGGACAGAGTACTATTTGAATCAAGGAAACTGATTCTAAAAATCTTTGTACCATTTCACTCAGGAACACTGGCCTTAACTAGACATGTCTGGCTTGCATGACAGGTCATGGGGTTTTAGAGTGTATCCTAACAACTTTGGTTCCTACTGGTACACTGCTGTATTTTTCAGACATGTGGAGGAAGGAGGGGTCGGAGGAATCACTGCTAAGTTCCTTCACAGTTTGCAGAACCAACAACAAACTTTCCTCCTCACTCCCTCCAATGTAATTATGAACACTATGAGAGAGGCTCAGGCATCCCAAGAAGGTGCTTTGATTTGAGTTTGTATTAATTGTCTGTAAAACTAAGACTCACAGATATGACATGCAAGATGGCATGAGAAAAGGATTTTGCTTTTCTACCTCCTAAGTTTGTAGAGGAAAGAAGAAAGGGGGTAGTAGAAAGAACCATGCAGCACCATGGGCTTGTTTCAGCAAAATCAACCATTATGCTTGGACTGGGCATTTTCACAAACCCTACTCTCGAATCATTCACTAAATGAACTGAACCTGTGGATCTCATTAAAATCCTGATTTTATTTGAAAGTCAGAGTTACACAATTAGAGATGGAAAGGCAGAGAGAGAGAGAGAGAGAGAGAGAGAGAGAGAGAGATAAAGGTCTTCCATCCTCTGGTTCACTCCCCAGATAGCTGCAACAGCTGGAGCTGTGCCCATTCAAAGCCAGGAGCCAGGAGCTTCTTCTGGGTCTCCCACGCAGGCACAGGGGCCCAAGGACTTGGGCCATCTTCTACTGCTTTCCCAGACCATAGCAGAGAACTGGCTCAGAAGAGGAGCAGCCGGGACTAGAACCAGTGCCCATATGGGATGCTAGTGCTTCAGGCCAGTGCTTTAACCCACTGTACCTCAGCACCAGGCCCTGAATTATTATTTTTAATGGTAATATTGGCATTGTATCTAGCTAAGAAAATTCCCATTGTTTTAGTTATGTTCAACGTGTATAAAGGTAAAACTAAATTGTAGGTAGAATTTTATTTTCAAATTCTTTACTTAAAAAAAGCAACCAAAAGAAGAAGAAATAAAATGGAAAAAACTTCATAATTCTTCAATTTGAGTAATGGGCCTAAAGGGCTTATTACATAATTCTCATTACGTGTGTGTGTTTATAATGTTTTTTTTTAAATAAAGTGTCTTGAAAAACATAACTGACTCATTCAAAAACACATTTAAAAAGTGATATGTTTTAAAATGTGTTTGAATCGGGTTTCTCCAGGTTTATTCAGCCAGAGTCATTAGTGCACAGCCCTGGGAAAGCCTGCAGCAAAATTCTGCAGACTGTCAATATCTGCTGCTTGCTTCTTAACAAGAACCCTTCTTTATAGAAGTCACTATTACAACATGAGGAAGGAAGTGCTAAAATCGCCAGTGTTAATAAGACATGTTTAACTCCCTGCTCAGGGAAAGAGGTCTGTAAACTACAGAAGAGAGTGGCATTACCATAAATCATACTTTAGGGTCTACCCTTTCCGTGGGAAGCCAGTGCTCCACAGTGTGCCTTCAATCGGTCCAATTTTCAATCAAAGCCAGGATGCTCGTTTTCTTTGCTTACAGAGAGATTTTCACATGCTCTACAGGGGTCACAAAAGGTACTTGGCCAAGAGGGGATGTGAGCTGAGAAATGGACTTTCTGGGACAAAGGTCACACTTGCCATCCTGCCGATAACATCCACATTACCCAGGGAGCAGCCCACATCTGGGCTACATAGGCTGCAGTCAGAGCTTGTTCTCCAAGGACAAGACAAAGCAGGAGAGACAGAAAGGAGGTGCCAAGCAGCATCCCTTAGTCACCAACAATTGTTTTCAAACTGTTGAAAATTTAGAAAAGTGAAAACATATTTTTAGAAGACATACGAAATACTATTTCACTTTGGTGCTAAGTAAGATCTATTAATATGATCATCAGAAAGATCTGGACAGAGTGGGCGGGGAGAGGAAGCCACACTGTGACAGGGACTTAAAGCTATAAAAAGAGTTTCTCAAAGTGTGGTCAGATGGCACCATCTGGATCAGAGTCACTGGGGATGCGTCTTTAAAGTGCAGCTTCATCGACATTACCCCAAACCCATTTCATCAGAATTATGAGGAGAGCTCTAAGGACCCTGAATTTCATACAAGCACTCCAGATGCTCAAGTACAGCACAGCTTGAGAACTGCTATTTATTCCCTTGGCCTTCTCTTGCATCTTTGCCATCCAGCATGCACATACTTCTCCTTCCCTAGGAGTTCTCACTGAGGATGGGGTCCCTACCCTATCTTCATTTTTGTAGGTTTATGGTGCCTGCTGCTTGGATTTTCCCATGAATTGGATTCACGGGCCACTACTTGACTAAATCTTTCGTAGCTTAGCAATGAGCACCTGAGTCCTGCCTCTTCTCTGATCTTCCACAATATCTGTCTTCCCCAGCACTACTTCATATTGTATTTTTTTAAAATTTTATTTAAGGTATACAAATTTCATGTACTTCATATATACAGATTCAGGAACATAGTGATACTTCCCACCCTGTCCTCCTTTGCACCCATGCTCTCCCGCTTCTTCCTCTTCCCTCTCCTATTCTTATTCTTATTTTTCCAAAGATTTATTTTTTAGCTAAATTTATACCCATAAAGTTAACCCTACACTAAGTAAAGAGCTCAACAAATAGTATGAAGAAAAAAACCTGTTCCTCAACAGTCTAGACAAGGATTGTTCAAAATCATTTGCATCTCAAAGTGTCAATTTCTCTCCTATTCCTATAGATTACCTTTTAGGTCCTCTATTAGTTACTACAGATCAGGGAGAACTTGTGGTGTTTGTCTTTTGGGGACTGACTTATTTCACTAAGGATAACAGTTCCCAGTTGCATTTATTTTGATGCAAACAACAGCATTTCATTTTTTTACCACTGTATAGTATTCCATTGTGTGTGTGTGTATATATATATATGTACACCATAATTTCTTTTTTGACAGGCAAAGTGGACAGTGAGAGAGAGAGAGAGACAGAGAGAAAGGTCTTCCTTTGCCGTTGGTTCACCCTCCAATGGCCGCCGCGGCCGGCGCACTGTGGCCGGCGCACCGCGCTGATCCGATGGCAGGAGCCAGGTACTTATCCTGGTCTCCCATGGGGTGCAGGGCCCAAGGACTTGGGCCATCCTCCACTGCACTCCCGGGCCACAGCAGAGAGCTGGCCTGGAAGAGGGGCAACCGGGACAGAATCCGGCGCCCCGACCGGGACTAGAACCCGATGTGCCGGCGCCGCAAGGCGGAAGATTAGCCTAGTGAGCCGCAGTGCCGGCCTCATAATTTCTTTATTCAGTCATCAGTTAATGGACATCTGAGTTGATTCCGTATCATAGCTATTGTGAATTGAACTGCAATAAATATGCAGGTACAGATTACTCTTTAATATGCTCATTTCTTTTGATTTGGTTAATTACCAGGAGTGGAATGGCTGGATCATAATATAGATCTATATTCAGATTTCTGAGGTATCTCCATGCTGTCTTCCATAGTGGTTACACCAGTTTACATTCCCACCAACGGTGGATTAGGGTACCATTGTCCCCACATCCTTGCAGCATTTGTTGTTTCTATATTGTTATTATACATTTACCAAATAGGGTAGGTATTTAAAATAAATTTTCATTAAATTAGAAAAACAATGCTTCTAACAATTATTTCTCTTTTTTAGAAAACTTTTATTTAAGAAGTATAAATTTCATAGCTACAGCTTTTGGAATATAGTGGTTCTTCCCCCCATACCCATCTTCCCACCCCCACTCCCATCTCACCTCCTACTCCCTCTCCCATCCCATTCTTCATTGAGATGCATTTTTAATTTTATTTATATACAGGAGATAAACTCAATATTAAGTAAAGATTTCAACAGTTTGCACCCACACAGACAAAGTATAAAGTACTCTGAAGACAAGTTTTACCATTAATTCTCATAGTACAACTCATTAAGGACAGAGGTCCTGCATGGGGAGCAAGTGCACAATGACTCCTGTTGTTGATTTAACAATTGATACTCTTATTTATGACGTCAGTGATCATCCGAAGCTCTTGTCATAAGCTGCCAAGGCTATGGAAGCCTCCTGAGTTCACAAACTCCAACATTATTTAGACAGGGCCATAATCAAAGTAGAAGTTCTCTCCTCCTTTCAGAGAAAAGTACCTGCTTCTTTGATGGTCCCTTCTTTCTACTGCGATCTCATTCACAGAGATCTTTCATGTAGGCCATTTTTTTTTTTGCCAGAGTGTCTTGGCTTTCCATGCCTGAAATGCTCTCATGGGCTTCTTAGCCAGATCTGAATGCCTTAAGGGATGATTCTGAGGCCAGAGTGCTGTATAGGGCGTTTTTTATTCTATGAGTCTTCAGTGTGGCCTGCTTCCCATGTTGAATAATTCTATCCTTTTAATTCTATCTATTGTTACTAGCAGACACTTGCTAACATGTATTTCTTACCACTTATTCTGGAAATTACACAACAAGCATTCTGACAAACTTTCTCATAGCCTTTATCCTCAACAAAAGCATCATTGAAATAATTCACATTAAAACAGATGCATAGTTCAATGGAACAGAATAGAGAACTCAGAAATTAATCTACATACATACAAAAGTGCCCAGAACATACATTGGAGAAAGATTAGTCTCTTCAATAAATGGTCCTGGAAAATTTGGATGTTTATATGTAATGAAGAATTTAATTAGATCCCTACCTCTCACCATAAAAAAATCAATTCAAGATGGGCCAAATGCCTAAATTTAAGATCCAAGACTATAAAATTGCTAGAAGAAAATGTTGGGGAAACACTTCAAGATATTGGTGTAGGTGATGACTTCTTGAATAAGACCCCCAGAACTCAGGCAACAAAAACAAAACTAAAGAAATGGAATTATATCAAACTCAAAAGCTTTTGTACAGCAAAGGAAGCAATCAACAGAATGAAGAGACATTTGGCAAAATGGGAGAAAATATTTGAAATCTGCTTATCTGACAAAGTATTAATATCCAAAAACCTATCAGCAACTCAGGAAAAAAATCTTAACAGCAAAGCAATAATCAATCCAGTTAAGAAACAGGCAAGTACACGAGTACACAGTTCTCAAAAGAAATACAAATGCCCAATAAATATGTGAAAAGAATTTTCAATGTTGTAGCCATCATGGAAATGTATATCAAAACCACAATTAGATATCACCTCACCCCTGTCAGCATGGTTATTAAGACAGAAAGCAGCAAATGATGGAAAGGATGTGGAGATGAGAGAACTCTTATACAGTGTTGGTAGGAATGTAAATTAGTGCAGCCACTGTGGATAAAAGTATTCAGATTTCTTTAAAAACTAGAAATAGGAGCTGATGTTGTGGTGAAGTGGGTAAAATCCTGCCTGTGACACTGGCACCCCATATGGGCACCAGTCCTGTCTACTACACTTTCAAACCAGCTCCTGCAAATGGCCTGGGAAAAGCAACTTAAGATGGCCCAAGGGTTTTCCAAGGCCCCTGCCAACCATTCGGGAGACCTGGATGAAACTCCTGGCTGGCTTCAGCCTGGCCCTCTCTTAGCTGTTACGGCCCTCTATTAGCTGTTACAGCCATCTGAGAAGTGAACCAGAGGATGGAAGATTATCTCTCTCTCTTTCTGCCTCTCTGTCTCTAACTTTCAAAATAAATAAATAAATCTAAAAACAAAGCAGAAATAAATTTGCTATATGATCCAGAAATCTCACTCCTGGGTATGTATCCAAAAGACATGTACTCATTGTATCAAAAAGATATCTGCTCTAACATGTTTATAGCAGCACTATTCACTATAGCAAAAATATGAAATCAACCAAGATGTCCGTAATCAGATGAATAAATAAAGAGATAGTTGTATATATACACAATGAAATACTATTCAGTTATAAAAAAGAATAAAATTCTATCATTTGCAGCAAAATGGTTGGAATTGGAGGAAATCATGTTGAGTGAAGTAAGCCAGAAATAGAAAGACAAATATCACACGTTCTCCTTTATATATAGGAGCTAAAATGAAAAAGAGGTAGACAGAGATGATAGAGACAGAGACAGAGATATCGAGATAGATAGAGACAGATAGAGAGAGAGATAAAGGAAGGAAGGAAGAAAAGGAAATGCCTGTGTGTATCAGTTTTCCTGAAAACATAATGTTTTGTCAAACTCTGTCTTAAATCTTCGTCAAGGGGCCAGCATTGTCGTGCAGCAAGTTAAGCCAAGGCCTGCGAGGCCGGCATCTCAATATGTGTGTCAGTTTGTGTCTTGGCTGCCCCACTTCGAATCTAGTTGTCTTCTAAAGTGCCTGGGAAAGCAATAGAAGGTGCTCCAAGTGCTTGGGCGCCTGCCACCCACGTGGGAGACCCAGATGAAGCACCTGGCTCCTGGTTTTGGCCTGGATGGGCCAGGCCATTAAGACCATTTGGGGAATAAAACAGCAGGTGAAAGATCTACCTTTCAAATAAATAAATAAGTAAATAAATAAAAATCTTTGTTAAACAAACTGATAAGAATTATATACTACTATAATTTAAAAAAATATTTGAAGATATTACATATATTAACCCTTCCTTGTTTCATTTCTTTTATAAATATTCACTTCCTAGTAGGTATTTTGTCAGTTAAATAAGTTGTTTGCGATTTTTTCTTGCTGGTACACAGCAAGACTGCATATATTACTCTTACACTCAATTTTAAAAAGTTCATGGAAAATCTATCTTTGCACTCAAATAAACTCATATTTCATGTTTTAATTCCAAAAAATGCTATGATGTTGAAAAAAAGAAATGTTTCTCACACACTAGGAGAAAGATCAGAAGGTATTACCTCTGCTAGAAAAATATGAGAAACTATGCAGTATGGGTTGGATTTCTCACAAGTTACCCATATTTTAATGAAATTTGATAATCATTTTCCTGATGAGATTTAGCTACTTTCCTCCATCTAATCAGGATATAACCAACACAAAGATCATATTTAGGCCTGGAAATTTCAAAAAGGAAGCACAAACATGGGGTGGTATTAACTAAACCTAGAAAGGCGACAGCTGAAAAAAAATGTTCTGGTTAGTTATTATTTATTTTCCTGTGCTAACAAAGGGAAAAATATTGAGGTAGCTTCTGGCAAAAAAAAATATTTGAGGGCTGGTGCTGTGGCATAGTATGTTAATCCTCCACTCTTAGCACTGGCATCCCATATGGGTGCTGGTTCCAGTCCTGGCTGCTCCTCGTCCTATTCAGCTCCCAGATAATGGCCTGGGAAAGCAGTGGAAGATGGCCCAAGTCCTTGGGCCCCTGCACGCACGTGGAGACCCAGAAGAAGCTCCTGGCTTCTGACTTCAGGTCAGCCTAACTCTGGCCATTGCGGACATTTGGGAAGTGAAGCAGCATATGAAAGACCTCTTTGTCTTTCTCTCTTCTCTCTCTCTCTCTCTCTCTCGCTCTCGCTCTCGCTCTTGCTCTCGCTCTGTAACTCTGCCTCACAACTAAGTAAATAAATATTTAAAAACAAAACAAAACACATATTAGATGGACTCATTTGAGAAACTTAAAAGATCCAAAGTCCATGTCACCTTCACCAGTGATGTAGAATGGCAGAGTTGGCTCCATGGCTTATTTAGAGGAAGCCTGGCACAGACCTGGATGGGTTATCCAGCAGAGTTTTAGACCGCAATTTGGAAAACATAGAGGGCAGTCACATTTTAAAACATTGTAGATAACTTTGAGTCTAACCTGTTATGATATACCTGACAAGTTAATTAAGATTGAATGAATTTGATAATGATATTTTTTCTTTTCCAGTCTTTTGTCTTACCAACCACCTTGTCATTCTGGCTAAGCCACATTGTTCATGTACAAAATAATCATGACTCATTTCAACCTTCTAATGGCCCTCTGTTATTCATTAAGTCGGAAAGTCTGACAGAAGGCAACTAAACAAAGTAGAGAGGTCATTTCTAGGCTTCCATCATCTTTGTACTGTATCATAGCATTCAGTCTTGTGTACCATTAGATGCAGAACTGATAAGTTGAATATCTACCTTGAAACTAAAGAATTCAAATCAAACAGCATTTGCAACTAGTCATTTCATTGATCTTTGGCTGGTGATATTTGACTATTTCTTCCTATGCTTGTAGGTAAAAAGTCTTCCCAATCCAGTATTACAGTATTTCTGTAGTTGGACTCTTATCAGAATCATCCCCAATGCTTGCATTCTAATTTTAAATGTTTATATCAGCTGTTGATATAAGATAGATAAATGTGTTGTTTTGGGACTAGACCACCAAAGAGTGTGCACACATGTTTGCAAGAGGAATATATACATTGAGACTGCTGGATAGCTTTCAAGAGGACAAATTAAGGGACATTAAGTTCATGCTAAATATAGTACCTAAATCGTAAGTCATTCCTCTGAATGAAAATCAACCATCATACCTCTGTGCTCTATCAGCATTACATTGCTAAAGTACAAAATTTTAAATTGGTCAGATTCTCTTGGAGTTCTTTTATTGATGAATGCAAGCAAATCTGGCTAACTAATACGTAAAATATAATTTAATAATTATTATAATAATATGTGGATGGCTGACAAATAAATGAATTAAAAACAAAAGGATGAGGCTTCAGAGCAAAGACAAGTACAGAATGTCATTGGCATTTGGTCTAAAGGAACTACTCAATCATATCATATAGATAAATTTTCTTGATTAATTATCAAAAATGATGATTTCTAGCCATTTTACACACCCTCTCCTCCTCCATCAAATATGGAAACTTTGAATGATCATTCAGGGAGAAAAAAAAGAAAACTTGGCCAATGACTGAGCCTTCAGGAACTAAAAAACCTGAAGTCTTTAAAATCAGAAGGGTCTAATTTGCACCTTGTGACTGCCTCTTGGTTAGGGGAGGATAGAATGCCTCGCTTTACTTACCCACCAAGAACATACAAAATGGGATCTGCATGTTAGAAAGGTAGTAAACGTTAGGGGCAAAAAACACAAATTAGTTACATTTTTTGTTTTTAATTAAAGTGTCTGATCAGCTTTTAACCTGGACTTAATCACTGGAGTTGTTTGGGAAATTTTCTAAATGTTTACATGGATGCAGTTTTCTTTGGAACATTCAGGAGGTCTACATCACAAAATGGCTGGAACCAGACGTTTTACTGCATATGAGAATTTATTTTCTCCAAAATCTGACTGTCTCTAAAACAATTTTTCTTAAAACTCAGCAGGAAATCTTTGCATTTAATTTTCCATTCTTCTGTATTTTAAGGCATTTAAAATTTGTTCAAGGATCTGAGAGAAAAACAGCTTCATTTTGGAATTCAGTATTTGTTGAGATGCTGATAATTGACTCCTCAGATTAGGAAGATAAAGTTTATCTAGGATGTGTAACAGGGCACTGAAATATCCTTCATCCCGTTGTACATGCTTGCCTAGCAGAGCCCAATCCTGAGTGAATCCAGTTCCTGCCTTCTCAGTGTACCTGTGGGCAGATGCGTAATGGTTCTGAAAGAAGTGGATAAGTTCATGATCACTGACACTCTCACTCCTCAGCCGAGCTACCATCAACCCTGATCAGTCCACTCTGTTCTATATAATGACTATTTCAAACTTTCTCTTCTCCCTTCAAACTTTCACTACCTACTTTTCAACCATCAGATAAAAGTTCTTTCATATTCAATTCAGTGTAATATCCTTGGAGTCTGCAAACAGGATAAAACCCTACAGCCAAACTTGGGCAGAACCAACAGACTGGCACACAATACAATTCTCTTCTATAATTCCTAATTCAGGAGAGAGTTTATGATTGGGGGTAGGTATGACTTTTTCAAATGGCCCATCAAAATTTTTTAGATAAAAAACAAATTATCTTACAGTAAAAAAGCATAATGATCAATCAAGTTATGGGCATCTCTAAATAACATTCATCTCCATTTACTTTCATTCAAAGTCATTAAGAAATCTTTAGAATTATAATTTAATATTAGGTTGATGAATTACATATATGTTTTGGATCATAGATTGATTCCAGAGAGCCCTATTTCTTTTGCAGGAATGATGAAACCAAGACCTTCAAATTGCAAAGCTAGTACCAGATCCTGGATCTGAGATAGTCCCAAGTTATGTGACACCCTATGAGGCTTGGCCCAAAATAGTAAACTGGTTTTACCTGTTTTAGGTACATCCCTTAAGCAGACTTTCTGATTATCACTTTTAGGTATGATCTGACTCAGAAAATACACTCTGACTTTCTAACTGGTAATAATACATCAATCTCCTTTTTGATTAGTACTCGTTAGTGCCTACAGGGAGAGCATAAATGTTATGTCTCTTTTATTGTTTCCATTCATATGGAACCACTCTTGACTCAATCCAGATGGGATTTAGTGTAGTCCAGTGTGGTACAGTGTAGTACAGTATATCACTGAGACTAAAAATAGAAAATACATTGCATCTGAAGAATTTTAAGTCATTAAAAGCAGAGGAAATTAATTGCATAAGACAATAAACTTGAATATTTCTAACAACGTATTTCCTGAAAATTAAATCAGGTGATTTGAGCTTTGCTGTATTTTCCTATTCAAAACTCACTCAAATGTAAATTGGAAAACACAAAGAGTTATCCAGTAAATGAACCAATAATTACCTTTTTCAGCAATCATCATCTACAGAGGGGATTTTTCTTAAAATTAAATGCAGAATAAAACAAAGAGAAAAACCATAAGCTTTATGGGCATCTTTGAAACTCAAGCTCAGGTGCCCTCTCTCTAACTAAGAGAAATGTGTTCTCACATATGAACAGTTCTCTGTGTCCTACCTTGTACAATTGCATTTTCCTCACCAACTCCCATTATTAATAATCAACTTCTTTTTTCCTGAGAACTGGGACTTATTCTTATAATTTTTGTTAACAAAGTGCTTTACAGGTAGTTGGAGCTTACAATATAATTTCTGTGAAAATGAGGATCTCATGTCTACCTGAGCCAAAATTCCACACTTCACCCCTGATGAAGAGGTGAGAGGTATTATAGTGCAGGACTTGGGGTTCTATCTCTAACTAGAGCTGCCATGGGTTTGTTTTGCCTGAGTGGATTAACACCCTACCAGTACTGAATGTCTGCCATCAACTGAGACTTTCAGAGCAGCAGAGCAGCACAGTGGAGGCACTTAGGCACTCCAGCCTGAGGTCAGGAGCTCATCTTCCTCCTATCTTCTTTCCAGCCAATCAGCAAGTATGATTTTTTACTTCAATTAGACACAAACAATTCCAGCAAGTGACTCCTGGGAACATCTGGCTGTAAAAACCCAGCCACTTGTTAGCACTGACTTACTCATCCCTCCCTATAAGTATTTTGGGTGAGATTTTGTAAAGTTCACCACCAGACACTCTATTGTTGGGTCTAAATTCTGAGGAAGAGTGGAAAAAGTTTAAGAGAGAATAGAACTTTTATTTTTGTAGATCAGAACAACTGCAAGATGGATTCCTGTTCACCAAAGAGCCCTCAAGCAATCTTAGCATGAGTAGCTGCCACAGAGAAACCCTGAGAAAAATGAGCTCCAGAAAAAGAAAGAGAGTATCTGTGGTGTTTTTGGAAGAGCCCCAGGTAACATCACACTAGTAAGAAGCCTTGAAATATGATTATTAATCAAGACAAACCATTCCAGGTTGGAATTTTTTTATTTTCTTGTAGTGATAACACCAGGGATATTATGGAAATATGAGATTTTGCATATGAGTGACAGCTGTCATCCCAGCTCTGAGAATATAAGACCATTAGGCTTAATGGACTTACTGGTCTGCCTCATCTTGGGTGGTGAAAATAGTGGCAATTGTGTTCCAAAGAGTTTTGAATACTGGAGCTTTATAAAAAAATAGTTCATATTTTCCTTGTTACTTTTTTTCCACAAGGGGAAAAATACCTTACTACAAAAGCTGTAAGGACCTCTGGCTGATAAGTGATTTATGCTAACAACACTGAACATAGTCAGTAGAAAGAAATTCCTGCTATTTCCCCAGCTTGGAATTTGGACTTATTCCAGGCATTTCTCTCTGAATCAGGCCCAAGCAACCCTTCTGGGGTACTAGAAAACTTATGAGCTTGTCTGTATCATAAAAATCCTATATTCTTACCAAAGCACTATAAACTGGCTTTATCTTAGAGGTCTCTGAACAAAATATATTTTCTCTAATTTTGGTAAAAATTTAACATTTCTTTTCCATTTCTATCTATAACAAAAGTTGTGGAAAATGTGTTTTCATATGATCTCTAGCGTCAACCCCACGTACTGCTGCCAGAATTTATATGGTCTAAGTGGACTTTCTGAAATAGGCTGTTGCCATCTGATTAGATGGATACCTCTACTGAGCCATGATAGTGGACACAGCCAGTGATCTATCCAGTGATGCCAACTCACTGACTATTCTGTGGGAATCTGTTTGTGAGTGGGATTCTCTACCAGCCTGACACTCATATATGTCCTTGATTAATCAGGACAAACAGCATTTAATGTGAAACAAATGGAGACTTCCTTGTCAGATTTTATATCCCTGGTTTATACACACAAAATTGCAAGGCTGTTTGCTTTAATAGGTCATTTTGTACATCCCTCTGCCTTCATCCAAACTGTACCTGATGTATGGTGTCTAATCTAGGTTTAATATGGTACAGAATAGGAACATTTTCACCTGCCTCAGCAAAGCTTATGAACCTTTCTTTTTATGACAGGTGTTTCATTCACTGCCATGCATAATGGCCTTTTCATCTGTTCTTGCTGCTATATCAAAATACCTTAGATCTGTTCTTATAAACAAGAGAAATCCAAGATCAAAGCTCCAGCAAACTTGATGTCTAGTGAGGGACCATTCTTCATAAATGGCACATTCTCTATGTCTTCACAGAGTGAAGGGACAAAAACCTCTCCCAAGCTTTCTTTGTATAAGGGCATCAGTCCCCATTCATTCAGGTAGATCCATCATGACATAATTACCTTGGGGTTCACATTTCAATGTATGAATTTTGAGGGACATTTTCATGCTAAAGCAGGGCCAAATCAAAAAGTCAGTCCATTTTGGTGCATATGCTATGACTGAAACCAACCTGGAATTATGTTTTATGCCTAAAATTAAGCCTTCCCTCACCACACATACCCCAAGACAGGAATTTGTCATTTAAAATTTCACACGCAGGGGCAGGTACTATGGCAGAGCAGGTAAGCTGCCATCCGGGACATCTACATCACCATATCGGAGTGCTTACTTGAATTCCAGCTACTCTGTCTCCAATCCAGCTTCCTGCTACTGGGCCTAGGTAGGCAGGAGATGAGGGCCCAAGTACTTGGGTCCCTGTCACACTTGTGAGAATTTGGGGAGTGAACCAGCAGATGGGACATTGATGGCTCCCCACCCTGCCACCATCCCATGCCTTTCAAAGAACAAGAAAATAAATAAATAAATAAATAAATAGGGGGTGAAGAGCAAAGGACAAAATGTAGTCCAAACAAAATTAAAATAAGTAGTGTCCGGGAGCTGGCGCTTTGACCTATCAGGTAAAGCCACCCCCTGCAGTGCGAGCATCCCATATGGGCACTGGTTCAAGTCCTGGCTGCTCCACTTCCCATCCAGCTCTCTGCTATGGCCTGACAAAGCAGTACAACATAGCCCAAGTCCTTGGGTTCCTGCACCCACGTGGGAGACCCAGAAGAAGCTCCTGGCTTCTAGTTTTGGATTGGTGCAGCTCCGGCCATTGTGGCCACCTGGGGAGTGAACCAGCAGATGGAAGACCTCTCTCTCTCTCTCTGCCTCTACCTCTCTGTAACTCTGCCTTTCAAATAAATAAATAAATCTTAAAAAAAATAAGTATTATAAGGTCTGTATGTGGGATGGAGGAGGTAGAAGGTAGGAGTCTTAATTTTAAAATGTGTTCATTATTTTTTAATGGGGAAAAATAAAGAAAAGTATGCAAACATAAAATAAAAGCATTCACAATCATACTACACTGTAAAAATCATAAACATTTATATTTCTCTCCATATTTCATGTTTTAAGTAACTTTATTCATTTCTGTAAACTCTATTGCTTAGTGAAAAGTCATCAATTACAAAAATATTTCCATTAATTTTCAAGGGAAAAATGATAATGTTCCGTCCAAATTAAAGATGGCAAAGGATTTGTGTAGATAGCAAAATATACCAAATGAATTATTAAATACATTTCTATAAATAATAATTTAAAAGTAAATAAGGACAGTTTGAACTTAAAATGTAATATAGTAAATGTTGATTGTACTCAGCACCTCAAAAAGGAGAAGTCTTGATCATGGGTGGGGTGATGAGAAACGGAGCAGTTGTCTGGAAGGTAGTGAGAATCGGTGACCAACTTTCAGATAGGCGATCTTTTTTGAGCTCATGGTTATTTTACATTCAAACTTATGTTTTGATACAGACAAGAAACAGCTCAATTTTTTATGGTTTAAAAACAAACAAATGTTTATTATTTCTCATAATTCTCTGGGTCAACCGAGCTGGTTTTCCATCCACACCAGTTTCTCGGCTCACTCTTACTAGCTAGCGACACAGCTGGAACTGGTAGGTCTAGGACAGTAGTAAGAAAACATTTCTTATAAAATGCCAGATAGTAAACAGCAAGGGTTTTTAGGCTGTATTGTTTCTGTTGCAGCTACTCTTCTTGGCTGTGTAGCGTGAAAGCAGACATGCATGATATGGAAACAAATGGAGGTAGCTATTCCCTGCCTACCCAATATCTGGGATAGCCTCTCTCCTGTGTTTGGGAACTGGCAGGTTGTTGGATCTAGAGGAGGGCTTCTCAGACTTGAGCATATATTAAGATAACCTAGAGAACTCTTAAAGCACAGGTACCTGGGCCTCACCTCCAACATTTTTGATTCAATCTACCTTGGGAAAGCCAGAGAATTTGCATTCATAACGAAGCTCATAGGTGATGCTGCTGTTGCTGATCTGGAGACCACATTTTGAAAATCATTGGTCTTAGATCTAACTCTATACCTGACACCATCAAATTACTTGAGGAAAACATTGGGGAAATTCTGTAAGACACTGGCATATGCAGGCTTCTTGGAATAGACCCCAGAAGCACAGGCATTAAAAGCAAAAATAGATAAATAGGATTACATCAAGCTAAGAAGCTTCTACACTGCAAAGGAAACACTCAACAAAGTGAAGAGGCAGCCAACAGAATGGGACAAAATACCTGCAAACTATGGAACTTATAAGGGATTAATATCTAAAATCTATAAATAAATCAAGAAAGACAACAACAACAACAACAACAACAAAGAAACGGGAAAAGGACATGAGTGGGCATTTTCCAAAGGATGAAATTCAACTGGCAAACAGACACATGAAAAAAATTCCTAAGGAAAATTTAAATAAAAACCATAAAGAGGCTTAACCTCACCACAGTTAGAATGGCTATCATCTGAAAATCAAAAAACAACAAATGCTGAAAAGGGTGTGGGGGAAAAAGTTACACCATTTCTGAGAATATAAACTAGTACAACCATTATGGAAGACAGTATGCAGATTCCTCAAAAACCTCAAAATAAATCTATCATATGAGCCAACTCACTCCTGGAAATTTACACAAGCAAAATTAAATCAGCATATGATAAAGTTGTCTGTACTCCCATGTTTATTACAGCTCAATTTACAATAGCTTAGATATAGAATCAACCCAGATGTCTGATAACTGATATCAGATATCTGATAACTGAATAAAGAAAATGTGGTATATATACACTATGGACTACTACACAGCCATAAAAAAGAATGAAATCCATCTTTTGCAACAAAATGAGTACAACTGGAGACAGTTATGCTTAGTGAAATAAGCCAGTCCCAAAAAGACAGATATGTTTTCCCTGGGTTTTGGTAACTACTATACAGAGTACAAATAAAAAAGTAATGTATGTGAGCAAAACTGACATTTTGAGTTTTGATTATTGTGTATAGCCCCTGTCTATACTCTTGAGGAACAGTGACTTTTGTGCTTACTACTTGTTGAATTATTTATTTAGTGGTGGGTTAATCCTGTGTTTATAAAGAAAATTGAAAGTCTGTCATTGTAGAAATTAAAGAAAAAAAGAAAAGAGAGAGGAGAAAGGGTGAGAGTGAGGGAGGAAGGGTAGGGTGGGAAGTAACATTTTGCTCTTAAATATGTATATATTAAATACATGAAATTTGTTCACGTTATATAAATAAAAAATATAAATGTTAAAGAAAAGCATTGGTCTAAGCATCTCATTTAGAATGGTTCATCTCTGCCCCATGGGTCTGTCAGTCTTCTAGTGGCTCGTCTGAGATTCTTCACAGCATGATCCCTGGGTTTCAAGGGCAGGAGGAAAGGGCAAGCCCCAGAGCATAGGGGTTTTCAAACCTCTGCATATATCAAATTTGCTGCTTTTCACTGACCAAAGAAAGTCCATAACCAGGTTCAATTAATTTGGAAGGAAACCATTCAAAAGCTATGGTCTCATAAGTTACAGTTATGTCTAAGTGCTCCCAAAAGATGTATTATTCTTGGGTGCTTCTTTAAAGTTAATTAAGCTTCTTATAAAAAGAAGAGAAATTAACTTCCAGATGCAATGACTTTGAACAGCCCTTGTCTTGACTGGTGAGGAAGAGTTTTTCTTTATTTTGTGCAAATTGTTTAATTTCACTTAGTATAGAGTTGGTCTTCTGTATATAAAGTTAATTGAAATGGATCTTAGTGAAGAATGGAACTGGGAATCGGAGAGAGGGGAGGAGGAAGGTTGGGAGTGTGGGTAGGAGGGCAGGTATGGTGGGAAGAATCACTATATTCCTAAAGTTGTACTTATGAAATGCATGAAGTTTGTATTCCTTAAATAAAAGCTTTTTTGGGGAAAAATTTTTAAAAATAAGTGAAAAAGAAAAAGCTGTGGACAAGGGACAGGATTGTGATACAACAGGTTAAGCCACCACCTACAATGCTGGCATCTCATATGGGCCCTGGTTCGAGTACTGGCTGCTCCATTTCTGATCCAACCCTCTGTTAATGTGCCTGAGAAAGCAGCAAAAGACAGCCAAAGTACTTGGCTTCCTGCCACCGACATGGTAGACGTGGATGGAGTTCTAGACTCCTGTTTCAGCCTGGCACATCCCTGGCCATTGTAGCCATTTGAGGAGTGATTAGCAGATAGAAGATCTCTCTCTCTCTCTCTCTCTCTCTCTCTCTCTCCCCCTCCCTCCCTCCCTCTTCCTCTCTCTCTGTAAATCTGCCTTTCAAATAATCTATTTTTTAAAAAAGCTATGGACAAAGGGAAGTTTGAGCAAATTAGATACCATTATCTTCACAAATTGCTACACAGCACCAAAAAAGTTATAGCACAGAAACACATCTTTAGGACAAAATAAATGTGAAGCACAAGAGTGTTTTGACACACATGGAAATAGTTCACACAGACAATGCATGGGAGAATCACAGAAGATACTACATTTTATCCCTCTCATTTTAAATATGTTTGCAAAGCATAACACATTGGGTTCATCCACACAGGGTACATGATTCAAATTTATTCCATGTGACATTTTCTGATTAGAAACTGCTGTTGTCAAGTAAATTGGTGAATAGACCTTTTCTTAAAACATAGGGATGGAGGGAAGTTTGGCTATCTTCTTATAACTGTTTGGATGAAATACATGAAATCTGTTCTCTTTATATTAATAAAAATTTTTAACAAATAAATAATTAGGAAAAATAATTGCTTAAAAAGTTATTTTTAAAATTACATGATTACAGCAATAAAAAGGCATCATAGTATAAAATATATAACTACTTCTGTTATGTTTATTCAGTGAGTTTAGGGGAAAAATGTTATATTATGAAAAATTGACTGAAAACTGGAAAAGTGATACAACCTTTCAAAAGTTGTCTTAGTAAAAGATAAAACCATTGGTGGTTATGTTTGATAAATCTGTGTATTTTAAATTTGCTAATTGGAATTAAAGAAATAAGTTTTCTTTTGGTCAGACTCACAAAATGCATATTCTAAAGATGACAAATGAAATTCAAGATTCTGAAGGATGCTTTCAGTGGGAATATGGAAACATGAAATGGAACATCACCTGCCCTCCTTGTGTCATGACAAGCCAGCGAAGGCTCAGTTTCCTAGCTGACATCTTACTAGATTCAGAAGCTCCATAGATTTGTGATTTCATGACTTTAATTTATAAAAGACATCTTATAATTGTTCTACTTTTCTACAGTCTACCTCTAAATGACAGGCTGAAGCAAAAATGAGTGAGGTCAAATCTAAATGGTTTATAAGATGCCTAGCACTGTGTTTTATGAGACATAGAATTATTTATACATTTCAGTATAAGCTAAATTACGTTGAAGTTTTCGTACTTGAGTTCACTTTACTGAGGATTAGAAAAAATGGTTTTATTTACAAGACAGTGTGACTCCAAAATTGATGACAGGCAAATGATTCTATGAAGAGTATTCTCTCCTAAAATAATCAGACTTAAATTACAAAGAGAAAAATACAGGAGGCTACCTACACAAAGACCTCAAAAGAGTCGCCATATAGACTAATAGTAAGCCATGATTTATGGATCTGAGCACTTGGTTAAATCCAGAATTGAGACGAGATTAAACTCTAATCTCACAGAGTTTCCATCATAGGTGAGAGCCAGGCAACAAATATCAGATGGTTCAATAAATAAAATACCTATAAGAGCAGAAAAGCAGCACATTCAAAGCTGTGTTACAGGTTGGAAATGAGGAGATGAACAATAACAAAAAATGCCATTAATATGTATGGTTAATTAATATGTTATATCTAAGGATGCTGCTTGGTTTAGTGGGAAAGAAAGAAGAAATATAGCTTGTTTAGCACATAATTGTCATCTACAGATTCTCTCACTGGTAGATGTGGTAACCACCTATACTCTTTCTGAAATATAAGGAACATATCCTGTTATGGACAGTTTGTACTAATTGTCCCCCCACAACCCTCCATGTGCGCGTGTGCACACACACACACATCATATTCAGATGTGAAAGCCCTAACCTGCCCCTTACCTCAATATGATGGCATTTGGAGGTGGGGCCTTTGGGAGAAAATAAAGTTGGGATGAGGTCATAAAGGTGGGATCCTGCGATGATATCAGTGCTTTTCAATCTCTCTCTCTCTCTCTCCTCTCCTCTCCTCTTCTCTCCTCTCCTCTCTACTCTCTCTCCTCTCTTCTCCCCACTCTCTCCTCTCTCTTACCTCTCCTCACTCGCTCTCCCCTCTCCTCTCCCCTCCCCTCCCCTCTCCTCTCTCCTCTCCTCTCCCCTCCCCTCTCCTCTCCTCTCTCCTCTCCTCTTTTTCTCTCTCTCCTTTCTCTCTCTCCTCTGCTGTCTTCTCTCTCTCCTCTCCTCTCCTGTCTCTCCTCTCTCTCCTCTCCTCTTTTTCTCTTTTCTCCTCTCTCTCCCTTCTCTCTCCTCTTTCTCCTCTGCTCTCTTCTCTCTCTCCTCTCCTCTTCCCTCTCTCCTCTCTCCTCTTCTCTTCTCTCTCTCTCCTCTCTCTTCTCTCTCTCTTTCTTCCCTCTCTCTCCTCTCTCTTCTGCCTCATCTCTTCTCTCTCTTTGTTCTCCCCTCTCTAATTTCTCTTTCTCTCTATGTCTTGTCGTATGTGAGAACCCAACCAGAAAGCAACTATCTGCAAACTGAGAATGTGACCCTCACCAAGGAACCAGATCTGTTGGCACCTTAATCTTGGACTTACTGACATTCAAAGCTATGAAAAATGCATTCCTATTGTTTAACCACCCTGCATATGGATTTTTTTTTCTTGCAGCATGAACTAAGATGTCTTCAGACCCTTTGGAGGTTTTTAGAGACTCATAGAGAGTAGAAGCCAAGGTGCTTTAGTTTAAGCTTCTGAGTCTAGGCCAAAGGATCGCCTCAGTTTACTTGGTTTCCCCACCCTCATCAAGCTCATCCCAGGATCACTAGTGTCAGCCCATATGTTTGGGCTACTCCCTCTCAATAATACCTGAGGTCCTCGTACATGACCCTGTTGTCTAGTATGTCAACAAATCACATTTAGGAACAGGAACACAGACTTGTTTCTCTTTTGGAAAAATGCTGGCCTGTACCTTAGCAAGAAGGGTGTAACTTTCCAAAGCTTCTCAGATAAGACATGCTTTCTCTTAAAAATGGACTTAAGTGTGGGATTTAAAACAAAATCATATTTGCTGGTGGTCATAAATAAAATACAACATCTCTTAATGCTTTGTTTTGATATGTGACTTTTTAGTTCCTGGCTTCTATACTTTCTCCTTACAATGTGTTTATTAAGAGAGGGGTATTTGGCATAGAAGGATAAACTAGGCAGGGGAACCTTGTAATAATTAATTTATGGAAGATCGGATCTTGCAGCTTGTTTTTTCTCCAAGTTTAGAGACTTGTTAACTGCTTTGGGTGTCTCCAGGGTGTCATCAATTAATTGAACTCTGGCCTTGCAGAAGGTGATTGATATGCAGGTGACTGAAGCAGTGGCTATGCTTCAATATTAATTACCCTTCCTGAAAGCACTAGGTTTTCCCCAGATTCTCTAGAGAAATGTAGTGGTGAGAGAAATGGAGAGTCTGTTCTTTCACAGATCATGTGTTACTTACTCATCACTTAGGAGGTGGCACTTGTCAAGAACAAAATGTAAAAAGATGTAGGAAAAAATTTTCAATGTCGAAACACTGTTGGAAGAGTTATCATTAACGTATTTCCTCAAGACATTCTTTATTTAGGAAAACAAGCCTCCTGGAGTCCAGCTGGAGGCTGCATATAGGGAGGTGTTGAGGTCTACGTGTAATTTGGCCCCTAACTTCTTTATAATAACAGGCCGTCATTCATTAGCATGGGTTTTGTGCAGGGTCCATGTATTCACAGGTTTCCCATGTTTTCTTATTCTTCATGATAACCCCATTTACCAGATAAGAAAACTGATGTTCAGAATATTTCCTGTAGTCTCAGTAGTAGGAAGGAGAAAACTAAGAATCAAATTTGCATTTGTCTCAGTTCAAAACCAATGGGAAATCCTTAGGAATTTATTTTATGGCTCTATTTCTTAGTTTTCACCTACTCTAAGAAATATACACAACTGTATTATAATCCAAACCAGGAGAGGGGGCAATGCTTATAAGAAATTTTAAACCTATAATTTCAATATTGAAAAGTACGCGTTTTTAAGAAAGAATTTGTATCATGTGAGTTTTTTTTATCTCCTGTCTTTTCATCATGCCAGATAGGTTCTCCTTTCAGGGTGTCACACATATTTTTTGAGAGCTCTAGGTATTTCAAGCAATCTCCTCACCCTCTATTTCCACTTCAGGAGCAAAGATACTGACCGTGTAGGAGCTACCCTTTGTGTTCCCTGTCATGAAACATGTCCCTCCATAAGAGAAATGTTTGGATTTAGACTGGAAGCCCATGTGTGGGGTGAATGATCTAACACAACCAGCCGAGAACAACAGTAGAGCACTTCTTTCAAGGAAGCTGACTTTCCTCTCAGGAGCAGCAAGAAGCAGGTGGTGTGTAGTGCTGAGGGTGGGGCGCTTAGTACTCTGCCCATCCCCATCACTTGCTAACTGCAGGAGTTGAGACAAGCCATTCAATCTGCCCAATGTGTGGCTACTCTGTATAAAGAGGAGATAATAAATAATTATTAAGAGGATTAAGAAAAATGTTGGCTGTAAATTGGCTGTAAAGCATTTAAAGCAGTGTCTGGCCCTCTACATGTGTTGGTTATCATTCGATAAAAAAACTCAAGGCATACCTACTTTTCCTTTCCAATACTTTCCTCTTTATTGCTCCATTTCCACTCTTTAATCATCACCTACCATATGCCTATTCAATCTCACATCCTGGATGGATATATTTGGCTATTAATGGTACTTTTTAAATTAGTCTTGGTTCAAAGTTAAGAACAAAGATTAATTCACCCCAAAATGAATCATGTAGAATTTCATGATCTTTGTTTAAGCCCATTCAAGGGTAATATTTCTCTTTCTTGAAAAAATCCTCTGCATGCTTCCTCTAATCTGGATGTCTTGTAAGGGCTTGACATAGTAACCTAACACAGTGTTCAGAGGCATCATCAATGGACAGCTTAAATATCTGCCTTCCCCCAGTTCTGCACCATTTTCCAGTGTCTGGCAGTATCTGACAGGGATGATATTGTGAGACACAACCACTCTACCACAGTGATGGTCAACTTCCAGCAGAGTTTACTTTTCCACGTTTGTCATGTTCAAAGTAGATATGTGGTGAGTCATCTGTCAGAAATGTGGAATTCAGTGACAGAAATAACCAGATACCCGTAACAAGATGCCATAGGGTAAACTTGGGAAAATGAAGTAACTTGTTTTCCCTCCCTGTGTAATAGAACACTGCTTTATAAGCTGAAGTTTCCCTTCTATTTCTGTACAACATATTAATTTTGAAAAGATATTCCAATTACCTACCATCTTCAATGTTCACAAAAGACTTTAGCACCATTCTAGTTATTTTAAGGGCATTTGTAAAAGAAAGAAAAAGTGACTGGCTCAGTAAGCCCAATAATACATATTTGAAAGAAAAATGATTCCTGTAAAATGAGATAGGCCTCATATTACTTTTCTTAATTAATGTTAATTTTCTTAACAAGGTTGTTCTGAATTAGTATATTATAAAATATATAAAGAGAAGTTAATATATGGGTCTAGAAGCATAATGTAGTTACAGTTACTACATTTGTCAAAGGCAAAAACCTCTAACAATAAGAGAAAAAGGAATCTTGCAGCCAAGATAGCAAACAACATTTCCTTGCTTATGATGTTGTGTGGTGGATTTTGGTGACAATTATCTTTCCAATAAACACATTTTTCATTAACAGTTTCTATTGGGCAGTAAGGAGAGTGACGCAAGGAATCCAGCACACAGAAATCATAACATATAAGTGAAGAAGCAACTTTTTCTCACAGAAATGACAAACTTCAGTACACTATCCTTTTTGAATCTCAACATGTACTAAAGCTAGTTATCATTCATTGTGTTGAATTGGATGATGCATGTGCAAGTTCTCTGGAAATGTGAGGTGGGAATGATAGTCAGTGATAACTAGCTGGAGCTGCATTATCCACTGTCCACACATACATCCTTCAGAATTCAGGAATCACCGCATTTTTTGATTTAACTACAGTGAAACAAGTACCTAAAAATCTCTGAATGCACAAGAATATCTGACTGTGCCTGGTGTAAAAGCAGGATCTGGGCAACCTAGCATTTGGGGTTGAGTAAGAATCAACATCCCGATCCTTGTTCTGTTGGGAATAAAGCTTCTTTCACTAATATTCCCATTGTAATCCTTACTAAACTTGAAAGCCAGGCTTCTCCACAACCCCCTTGCTTCTGCATTAGCTAGCATTTGAAAACTTATTCATTCAGCAAAGCATTCCTGTCCTCCTGTTTATCAACACTTTTGAAAGCAACATGGAAATGTGAATCAAATTCCATCTCTACCCCAACACTGGCGTAGTTAGTGACTCAGCCTAACACTTCGGTATTCTTATCTGATAAATGGGGGTAAAAAGTAGTTACACAATAGAGGAAAGTTATGAGAATTAAATGAGATTAAATGCAATCAGCATTTCATTTAACTCCTGCCACAAATATGTTTTCAATAAATATTGGCCATCAGAATATATACTATGTGTCACATTCTGTCCTTCAAGGTCAAGTTGATGTCCAAATGCCCCATGAGGACTTTCTCATCACTGCAGCACTCATAGATCTTCTCCTGCCCAAATCCCAAGCACAGGCATAATCACTCAGTTTTAATCACATAAGAGTAACAATGATGATGGAACAAGATAATTATATAATACACTTGTGTTTTACAATTTTCTTTTCAGCCAAATGATAAGGTTACTGAGGTCAATGATTAACCGTCACTATTGATCCATTTTAATGTTAAAACATGTTATCCCTCTTAGTATTTCTTTTGTTTGTTCTACTTAATACTTTTGGTTGAATACTGTAATCAATACACAATTCTTCTTAAGTGCTGAAACGTAACTGAAAAGTGATCACTGGTAAATATAAGAGTGGGAATAAGAGAGGGAAGAGATGTGCAATTCAGGACATGCTCAAGCTCACTTGCCCCAAACAGTAGAGTTAGAAACATACCAGGGGATTCCAATTCAATCCCATCAAGGTGGCATGTACCAATGCCATCTCACTAGTCCTAGTGATCAATTTCTGTTCACAATTGATCATAATGATAGGACTAGAAGCCAAAGGGATCACATAAACAAGATTAGTGTCTGCAAATACTAACTGATAGAAAAAAAAAAAAGGAGAGAACGATCCAACATGGGAAGTGAGATACACAGCAGACCCATAGAATGGCAGATGTCCTAAACAGCACTCTGGCCTCAGAATCAGCCCTTAAGGCAGGCAGATCCAGCTGAAAAGCCCATGAGAGTATTTCACGCATGGAAAGCCAAGACACTCTGGGGAAAAAAAAAAACTAAATGACAGATCTCTGTGAGTGAGATCCCAGTGGAAAGAACGGGTCATCAAAGAAGGAGGTACCTTTCTCTGAAGGGAGGAGAGAACTTCCACTTTGACCATGGCCTTGTCTAAAAATGATCAGAGTCAGTGAACTCAGGGGGCTTCCATAGCCTTGGCAGCTCATGACAAGAGCCTCGGGTGATTACTGATGCCATAAACAAGAGTGTCAATTGGTAAAGTCAACAACAGGAGTCACTGTGCACTTACTCCTCATGTAGGATCTTTGTCCTTAATGTGCTGTACATTGAGATTTAATGCTATAACTAGTACTCAAACAGTATTTTTCACTTTATGTTTCTGTGTGGGAGCAAACTGTTGAAATCTTTACTTTATGTATGCTAAACTGATCTTCTGTATATAAAGAGAAATGAAAATGAATCTTGATGTGAATGGAAGGGGAGAGGGAGTGGGAAAGGTTAGGGTTGCGGGTGGGAGGGACGTTATGGGGGGGAAGCCATTGTAATCCATAAGCTGTACTTTGGAAATTTATATTCATTAAATAAAAGTTTAAAAAAAAAGAAAAGAAAAAAAATGTTCTCTACACATTAATATGTTCCAAGAACTGTGGAGGGTGATACAGAAAACAGAAAGATGAGGTGTTTACCCAGGAGAGAACTCAGTCTAGTAAGGATATGAAACAAGTATACAAAGTTCAACAGGAGAAAGCAGTGTAGAGAAACAGAAAGCAGATGAAATGGCCCACAGAGAAAGACAGCAATTCTGGGAAGATTAATAGAATTGCTCAAAGGAAAAGAAAGTTTTCCTCTTTCCATTTAAGCTGAACATGGGAGAAAGGGCAGGGAAGATTGGAAGATCTGGCAAAAAGCAGAAGGCAGAGAAGACTCCAGGCCACAAAGGGAAGTGCAGGAGAAGTCAGTCGGAGTTTGGTGAAGAGGCAAATGGCTAACTTGCTTGAAGTCAGGTACTCAAAAGCAAGCAGTAAGAATTGTGAATGGGGCCAGCGCTGTGGCGCAATGGGATAAGCCTCTGTCTACGGCACCAGAATCCTATATGGGCACTGGTTCAAGTTCTGGCTGCTCTTCTTCCAATCCAGCTCTCTGCTATGGCCTAGGAAAGCAGTTGAAGGCCCAGGTACTCGGGCCCCCGTACCCACATGTGAGACCTGGAAGAAGATCCTGGCTTCGGATTGGCCCAACTCCAGCTTTGCAGCCTACTGTAGAAGGGATGAAAGACCTTTCTGTCTCTCTCTCTCTCTCTCTTCTCTGTCTATAACTCTACCTCTCGAATAAATAAATAAAATCTCTTTAAAAGAAGATTTGTGGATGAAAGGAAATATTACGAGTTGGTAATAAACAAACATACATACCTACAGTTCTAACTTAAACCATGGTCTGAAAGGGACCTCCCAGAAAAGATCTGTAGATGTCTCACCATGACTGACATTTTAAATCTAAGCAGCACAGCAAAGCCAGCATTTCAGAAAGTTATGAAGTAGTATAATTGCCCCCCAGCATTTCTATATCTCTTCTCTGTTCCATTCGCTGGGAAATGCAGATATGGCCCCATCTCTTTCCATTAAAAGTCACTACCTCAAATCTATCATTCACATTACAGTAACAAATTAATTCTGCAAAGTCCAAGAATTCTAAATTTCAGTGTGACTTCCTTGCCATCATGAACATGCACTTGTTAAGGCAGATGGACAGAATATATTATGTATTTGGTTTATTAACTTTACACTGTATATTTTAAATATTTAGGCATATGGTTTATGGACCTGCATTTGTTGTCTTTGCAGAACATCAGAACTGTTAAGGGGTAGGCTTAGCGTTGAGGAAACATTCACACACACTGACTCTGGGATAAAGTTTGCCTGCCCTTGGCCTGTTTGAGGTCCCTACTTGCTTCCAACAGGCTCCCTGCTGTGTTTCAGTGGCCAAAGAGAACACAAATTTCACAGCAGCTGGTCACTTTGGATTGGAGCAGAAATTAGTGTTTGTTCACAGCCCTAGCAGCACAACATATACTGAGACCTGAATACCCCAAAATCACTACCATTGAGGATCACAGCCATGGTGTGTTTTGTAGCAGATGCAGATGTTGCTGATGCCTGTCATGGGGTGGGGAGGGAAGAGGAGGGGAAGTCTTTGTGAGTCTTTATCTAGGTATTTGCTGTTCACAGTATGTTCTGCCTTACCACATACCTTTATTTTTATATGAAAAGAATCATGTTGAAGCCACGAGTTTTATTATAGCCAATAAATGAAGTTTCTGGGATATCTCCCAGATGCTATGAGGTGAAATATAGGAATACTGGTTTTGGGAAAATGCTAGAATAAGTTTGGCAGCTTAATGTCTCAAAGATAGCCTCAAAATAAAGTAAGCACGGCCTCTCCCTCCTCACTAAGAGACAACAAATTTCACGACTTAGAAAAAAAGTGAAAGCACAGTTCCACTACAGGGCAGGAAATGAAAAGTAGCTTTATAACAGAAATGATGTAGGGAATTCTTTATGTTGGCAGCGTGTAATTTCCCAAAATAAAACCTGGCAAGAACCAGTTTAACTATTTGAACTGGAAATAGAGACATGCTTTGTTTTGTTTTGTTTTTACTCACCCGAGTGGTCACTGAAGACTCTCCAAGGGTACAGGGAATAAATGCCAATGAAGTCTCATCAAGGCAGTGGCATCTTTGCCTTCTTATGTTGTGAGACAACGGAATTGACATGGTATTGCAAAAGTATAGCTGAAAAAAGCATGCTGTCTTCAGATCATTGGAAAAATGAAAAGCCTATCTTCACATGCATTTTACTTGAACAATTTGATTACTTCATTACCTTAGCTACATTGAATTCATTGACATAAGATTCTAGCTATCTGTAGAAACTTCATATATTTCATCTACTTTTCCTTTCTTTAAAAATTAACCTAAATGTTCTCTCTCTTTCTCTCTGTGTGTGCATGTGTGTGTGTGTGTGTGTGTGAACCCAGATGCTATATATGAAACAGAAACAACGATTGTGGTCAATCTCTTCCTTCACATAAATGAACTGAGTTGATTTAAAAAACTAATGAATGAGCTATCGTATTTTCTCAACACAAGCCACAATTAAGTGACACAAAGAATTTCATAATTTAATTTCTAAGGTTTTATTCAGGCACACCTTTCTGAATTCTCTGTGTGTGTGCATTTGTGAAATCAAAAGTTCTTTTCTAGTCTCTCCTCCAGCCACCCAAGATGCCAAAAGGAAAGATGGCCAAAGGGAAGGAGGTGGCTCTAGCCTCTACTGTTTTGAAGATGCAGGAGACCAAGGTGATAAATCTCATTTGAGAAAAGACCTAACAACTTTTTCTTTGGACAGGACATCCAGTCCAAAAGAGGCCTTACTAATTTTGTCAAACAGCCCAGCTATATCCAGCTGCAGTGACAGAGGGCCATCCCAAGTAAGTAGCTGAAAGTGCCTCCTTACATTAATCAGTCACCTAGGCCTTGGACTGCCGGAAAGCTATTCAACAGCTGAATCCTACAAGTTCAGACCATAGAAGAAGCAAGGAAGAATTAGAGGTTATTGGCCCAGGCCAAGGATAACGCTGTTAACCAAGGGAATATCCCTACCAAGAGCCTGCCTGTCTTCTGAGCAGTGATCAATATCATCGCCCCTCACCACCATCGTGGAGAACAAGAAAGCTCTGCTAGTGGTAACTGCACATGGCATGGATCACATCGAGCTGGTTTCTTCATGCCTGTCCTGTGTTGTAAGATGGGGGACCCTTACCACATCATCAGGGAAAGGCCATGCTGGGGTACCTTGTCCACACCACCATCATTTTCATGCAGGTGAACTCAGAAGACAAAAGTGCTCTGGCTAAGCTGATGGAAGCCATCAGGACCAAGTATAATGACAGATATGAGATCTGCTGCCCTGGGGAGGCAGTGTTCTGGGTCCAAAACCTGGGCTTGCACTGGCAAACTGGAAAAGGCCAAGGCTAAAGAATTCACCACAAAGCTCTGATAAATGGGCAATGTTGATTTTCCTGTACACAATAAAGATCCTTCTCCCAAAAATAAGTCTATTTCCAGCAGTTTATGGAAAAATGCATTGCCTAAATGACACTAATATGTTGTCTGGTTTCGCAGACACCTGGCTGGAACCATAGCCTCACTCACCACTTACCTGATAAAATGATGTTGATTCATTTGTTGCAAAGTGAGTTCTGGCAAAAACTAGAAACTCTAAGTCCAATGATCATCACAAATCTAATAATCAAAGCTCCCTCACTTAGCAGAAAATCAGTTTAGTGATTCAAGGGACAAGAGAGCACTAAAAATTAAAGTTGAGAAATAAGTTGAACATTCATAATGAAAATAGCTTTTGAAGAAACACTTTAAAAGGCAGAATAAAATGAAAAACATACTAAGAAAAAATGATAGTGTAAGTTGCCTACTATTCTTGCCTTTGCCAAGGAAATAAAGTGGCTACTTTAAAAAAAAAAAAGTTTAAGTTCAATTATCTTTCAGAATCTCTAAGTAATATCACTAGCACATGGAAATGACATAAGGCCTCCATATATATCTTTTTAATTGCAATGTTAAAGTATTGACCTTGAGCTTGACTTTTAAAGTAATCTCACTCCTGATATGCCAGCATTGCCAGTTAATTTGAAAGCCTGGGAACAAATCACCCTTTGATTTTTGGTGAAATGTTCACTCCCCAGCCTGTCAACAAACTCTTCATGAGATAGTACCCTTTCTACTCTCACATCCAGCCCAGCTTTGTCTCAGAATGGAACATTTTGCATGTCCTAGGAGTTTTGTGGAATCCTGGGAGCTGTGAGTGTCAGGCATGTTTAAGTATGATGCTGAGCATGGGAGTTCTTGGTTTAGTCTTTTGTGCAGAGATAATGGTTTACATTAGATTGATTACATGCAGACTGAAAAGTATATCTTGTGCAGCAACTCTCAGGCGTGCTGAAAGATAAAAATCCCATTTGCTGCATTTTATATTGGTGGTCTGTGACGTGGGCAATCCAGGCTTGCAGAGTCCTTGTAAATCACAGATATAATGAGGGCCAGATAGCAGCTCACTTAACTGTTCAATGAAGTAAGTGTTTCTTTACTTCAGACTGAAGGATGGCATGTTTGTTATCTAAAACGTTATGATATCAGGTTGAAAGAAGTCTTTCATTTATATCTCTGAATGCAGAATAGTTAGCTGGATGGTTATGTGAACATTCCTGGTATTACATAGCAAGGTTATACGGGAAGTTTTATTCATTCACTTTTATTTAATTTTTATAATGATCTCTTTGGAGGGCCATTAGTACCAAAGATGAGCTGCTTTCCAATTTAGTCCTCTCCATTTTCCCACCGGCCCTCTGGGCAAAGAACAAAGACGACCCCTTGGTAGCTAGTCAACATAGTTCTTTAACTGGAGACTGGGTTCTCAGACGGAAAAGGCAATATAATTCCAGGAAGCAAGAACAAATCCAGCCCCAGTAATCCTGCCTGAGTGGAACATAAGCCTTAACGAGTGAAAACACCTTTGCTTCTAACGTTTCATTAATCCCAGTTTTATAGGCTGCAGTTTATTTTATGTCTAATAGTGCTATTTCCAAGTGTTTTATAATATGATGCATTTTGATATCTTCCAAGGTGAATGGTAATTCCAGGTTTATAAGAAGAGAAACAGGAGCATGGAGGGATTACAGAGTCCTGGGTGTTAGAGTCACTAGCAGAGTTATTCTCTATGCCATAAATACACGCACACACATAGGCACACACATACAAACTCTTACATAGTGCATAGACATACACACACTGTCATGCCCACACATACATTCACACACACATTTGTTGACACACACATACACATTCAAAGCATGGAAATCTAAAAGATAAGGGCTGTCTGCATCACAAAAGTTGGAAGAAAAATAAAATGACTTGTGGAAATTTTGTAACACAATGCTGTTTGTACTTCAAAGTACTCATTCAGTACTTTGAAGAAGCCAAAAAAATCATTTATTTAAAATAATCGTAGCTTAGCAGAAATACTTGGGAGGTTTATTTTAACGAAGTCTTGAACACATTTTGAAGAACCACCAAAAACACTAAAAATCCCAAAAAGCTCCTCAGCCAAGAGTTTGGCATACAGTAGGCACCTAATAAATGTGTATTGAAGGCTCACCAGGCTAATCCTCCACCTGCGGCACCGGCACCCCGGGGTTCTAGTCTCTGTTGCTCCTCTTCCAGTCCAGCTCTCTGCTGTGGCCCAGGAAGGCAGTGGAGGATGGCCCAGGTGCTTGGGCCCTGCACCCGCATGGGAGACCAGAAGGAAGCACCCGGCTCCTGGCTTTGGATCGGTGCAGCCCCGGCCATGGCAGCCATTAGGGGAGTGAACCAGCGGAAGGAGGACCTTTCTCTCTGTCTCTCTCTCACTGTCTATAACTTTCTCTGTCTCTCTAACTCTGCCTGGCAAAAAATAAAAAATAAAATAAAATAATTAAATTAAATTAAAAAATGTGTATTGAAAAGTATTATAGGTTGAAAGCTACACATGACCCAAATCATTTATTTCTTTGTGAAAGGCCACTATGATGAGAACAAAGCACAAAGTAATAATAACAAAGTAGCACCCACAAGAATGAAAAATACCTCAGTGAGGACAAAGGCATGAAAAGACATCAAGAAAAATTGAAGAAAATCAGAAGGAGGAGTGAAAACTGATTTAATATAGTGGAGAACTCAGACACTTTTGTGCCAATAGGGAAGGCAGCTACCAAGACATAAGCAATTCAGGCCACTAAACTGAGAGCAGGCCAGGGAATTGGAAGTTCAAGGTATTCATAAAAGCAAAGACCAAAGGCAGAATTGAGAAACACATGCTTGGCTCCAAGTCTAGATAGGGAGTATCAGACCTTTCAGGTCCTCTCCCTCATCCAGGTAGGAGGTAGGTGGAGAAGCCTCTCACATGGAAGACAGACACATGAATAGCAGAAGTAAACAGGATCCGAGGCCACAGAGTGATGGAGGCATCTGAAACAACTATAGAACACTAAGATTTGCACATAGGATTTTGCATCCATGAAACAACAGGAAGTTACTGAAAAATAATAAGGGACATAAAGGAAAGGATAAAATTGAAGTTTACAACATATTGCAATAAAGGTTTCAATAGAAGAGATGCAAAATAAAGTTAAGGAAAGATTCCAAATTTTTTTATAAAATGATAATGAGATAGAAAACCTGGAAAGAAAATAGTTTTAAAATTTAGAAGTTCTCTTGAGGAAAGTCAATATTTGAGAGAACTTCAGAAAGTTCATGGAAAATGCTTAGTATAAAAAAAATCTATGCACGGTTTTCAAAATTTTCTATCCCTTGAGCTTTTTTTTTTAACTTTTATTTAATGAATATAAATTTCCAAAGTACGATTTATGGATTACAATGGCTTCCCCCACATACCGTCCCTCCCACCCACTACCCTCCCCTTTCCCACTCCCTCTCCCCTTCCATTCACATCAAGATTCATTTTCGATTATCTTAATATACAGAAGATCAGCTTAGTATACATTAAGTAAGGATTTCAACAGTTTGCTCTCACACAGAAACATAAAGTGAAAAATAATAGATGATTTTTTTTTAAATGATGATGAAATCAGATCAGACCTATTGTCATGTTTAATCCCAGTGAGAGTCAAGTTGGGAGTTGATAATTTCTTTTTTTTTTTTTAACAGAGGATCAGTTTAGTATGCATTAAGTAAAGATTTCAACAGTTTGCACCCCCATAAAAACACAAAGTGAAATATATTGTTTGAGTACTCGTTATAGCATTAAATCTCAATACACAGCACATTAAGGACAGAGATCCTACATGAGGAGTAAGTGCACAGTGACTCCTGTTGTTGACTTTACCAATTGCCACTCTTGTTTATGGCCTCAGTAATCACCCGAGGCTCTTGTCATGAGCTGCCAAGGCTATGGAAGCCCCCAGAGTTCACTGACTCTGATCATTTTTAGACAAGGCCATGGTCAAAGTGGAAGTTCTCTCCTCCCTTCAGAGAAAGGTACCTCCTTCTTTGATGACCCGTTCTTTCCACTGGGATCTCACTCACAGAGATCTGTCATTTAGTTTTTTTTTTCCCCAGAGTGTCTTGGCTTTCCATGCGTGAAATACTCTCATGGGCTTTTCAGCTGGATCTGCCTGCCTTAAGGGCTGATTCTGAGGCCAGAGTGCTGTTTAGGACATCTGCCATTCTATGGGTCTGCTGTGTATCTCACTTCCCATGTTGGATCGTTCTCTCCTTTTTTTTTTTTTCTATCAGTTAGTATTTGCAGACACTAATCTTGTTTATGTGATCCCTTTGGCTTCTAGTCCTATCATTATGATCAATTGTGAACAGAAATTGATCACTAGGACTAGTGAGATGGCATTGGTACATGCCACCTTGATGGGATTGAATTGGAATCCCCTGGTATGTTTCTAACTCTACTGTTTGGGGCAAGTGAGCTTGAGCATGTCCCGAATTGCACATCTCTTCCCTCTCTTATTCCCACTCTTATATTTACCAGTGATCACTTTTCAGTTACGTTTCAGCACTTAAGAAGAATTGTGTATTGATTACAGTATTCAACCAAAAGTATTAAGTAGAACAAACAAAAGAAATACTAAGAGGGATAACATGTTTTAACATTAAAATGGATCAATAGTGACGGTTAATCATTGACCTCAGTAACCTTATCATTTGGCTGAAAAGAAAATTGTAAAACACAAGTGTATTATATAATTATCTTGTTCCATCATCATTGTTACTCTTATGTGATTAAAACTGAGTGATTATGCCTGTGCATAATTTATTTTGACAGATAGAGTTAGACAGTGAGAGAGACAGAGAGAAAAGTCTTCCTTCCGTTGGTTCACCCCCGAAATGGCTGCTACAGCTGGAACTACGCCGATCCGAACCCAGGAGCCAGGTGCTTCCTCTGGTCTCCCATGCGGGTGCAGGGCCCAAGCACTTGGGCCATCCTCCACTGCCTTCCTGGGCCACAGCAGAGAGCTGGACTGGGAGAGGAGCAACTGGGACTAGAACCTGGTACCCATGTGGGATGCGCTGCAGACAGAGGATTAACCAAGTGAGCCACGGCGCTGCCTCCCTTGAGCTTTTTGATATATCCTTGTATAACTAATTGGAATTACATAGAAGACACACAGAATACAAATGCCAGAAAACTTCTCATTGGGCCGATGTTGTAGACCAGCAGGTCAAGCTGCTGTTTGAAGGCACCTACCTCTGCTTCCCATCCAGCTGCCTGCTAATGCACCTGGGGGGCAGCAGATGATGGCTTGGGTACTTGATTTCCTCCCACCCATGTGGGAGATCTGGATGGAGTTCTGGGCTCCTGAATTTTAATTGGCCCAGCCCCAGCTGTTCCAGGCATTTGGGCTGCGAATCAGGAGATGGAAGATCCTTGCTCTCTCTCACTCTCTCTCTCTCTGACTTTCCCTCTCTGTCACTCAGCCTTTCAAATAAATAAATCTAAAAAAAAAACAACTTCCAGAAAACTAAATGATGTGATCTGCAGATGTAAATGGACCCACCAAGTACCCCAAACAATCAATGAGAAAGATTCACATTCAGGTAGAGCTTCGTGAAATACTGAAACAACTAAGTACTGGGGAAAGATTCTAAACAATTTCAGAAATGCAAAACAAAATTAAACAAAGAAAAAATGTAAGCAAATACAGACAAGGAAAAGTAGGTTACATACAAAAACAGAGGACAGAATGTAATATCAGGCTTCATAAAAGAAACTATATAACCAGAAGAAAACAGAGAAATATCTCAAATTCTTAGGTGAAAAAAATATTCAATTTAGATTTCTATACATCGCCAGACTATTAAACAGGTGAGCATAGCACAGAGACACAGGCTTAAAAAATTACCTTCCTTAAGCCCTTTCGTGGGAGGCTATAACAACCATCTACATAACAAACATCTACATAAAATTCACGTTCTTCCAGTTGCCACCCTAAGCATTTTGTTTGTAGTCACTCATTAGATTCTTACAGAATCCCTGTGAAGTTGGTGCTAATATAAAGAAGCTGAGGAAGGCAGAGGTTGCAATTCTTGCTCACTGTCACTCCAGTGAGTATGTAGGGGAGATGGGATCCAAACCCTGCTAGCCTGTTCCAGAACTTGAACTCTCATTGCCCTGTTGTACTTGCCCCAGAAACACTGAGGCAGAAAGCAGAAATAATCAAAATATCCTGAATTGTTCAGCTGTGAGGACATTAACATGGGCATATTGAATGGAAAACTAAGTTGACCAAAGTTAGGTCACTATTTCCGGATATGTGGACAAGGGGGAGGGGGAAGTGTTGGGAAGAGCAAAGTAAAATTCTAATCTTTCAGAACACAAAGTGAATAGATAATATCTAGAAAAATCAAGATGTTTCACCTCTTCCTAGTGCATAGCAGGAACTCAATAAATGCTTGTAGATTAATAAATGAATATTCCAGGTCTCTAGGTCACATTTGCATTTCTACATTTTAATGGAATTGTAATCAAAAGACAGAAAAATAGCTTTTAGCAATCTCTATGATGTGTTACACATGAAAAACGTTTTTGAAAAATTTAAGTTTAAAAAAGGTGAACTTTTTTAAAGATTTTATTTATTTATTTGAGAGGTAGAGTTACAGACAGTGAGAGGGAGAAACAGAGAAAGGTCTTCCATCAGTTGGTTCACTCCCCCAAATGGCTGCAACAGCTGGAGCTGTGCCGATCTGAAGCCAGGAGCCAGGAGCTTTTCCCGGTCCCCCATGTGGGTACAGGGGCCCAAGGACTTGGGCCATGTTCTACTGCTTTCCCAGGCCACAGCAGAGAGCTGGATTGGAAGAGGAGCAGCTGGGACTTGAACCAGCACCCAAATGGGATGCCGGTGCCGCAGGTAGAGGATTAACCTCCTGTGCCACAGCACCGGCCCTTACAATTTGAATTTTTTAAAGATTTAATTTTTTTATTTGAAAGACAGAGTTACAGAGAGAGGTAGAAACAGAGAGGTCTTCCATCTGCTGGTTCACTCCCCAAATGGTTGCAATGGCTAGAGCTAAGCTGATCCAAAGCCAGGAGCCAGGAGCTTCTTCTGGGTCTCCCACATGGATGCAGGTATCCAAGGACTTGGGCCATCCTCCACTGCCTTCCCAGGCACATCAGCAGGGAGCTGGATCGGAAGTGGAGCAGCTGAGACTCGAACTGGCACCCATATGTGATGTCAGCACTGCAAGCCAGGGTTTTAACCTGCTGTGCCACAGCGCCAGCCCTACAATGCCATTTTTGATAGAATAGAATAAGAATATATGCATATGTATATATATATATATATATGAATCCATATAATTATACCTGTGGAATAAATATCTACAGAGATAAATTCTAAGGTGTTATCATTGAGGATTGGGATTCAGAAGAAATTTTTGCTTTATATGCTGTTGTATGTCCTAAAATTATGCAATGAGTATTTGTTATTTTCATAATTAAAAACTGAAGGTTTAAAATGGCTTAAGTTGTTGCCACTTGTCTGTTTTTAATCTTTAAGAGTCAAAATTATTGTTTTGCATTCTTTGCACCTTGAGTTTATTTTAACATTGTTTCATTCAACTATTGAAGTCTGTCAATCTTCCATCTTTAGTCCTAAGTTGATTATCACACTTATTCACAACAACCAAGGAATGGAAACAACCTGTCTGCATCCACAGATGAGTGGATAAAGAAAACATAGTACATATACACAATGGAATATCATTCATCCATTTAAAAAAAAAGAGATGAAATCTTGTCATTTGCAACACTAATGGAACTGGAGGCCATTGTGCAAGAGAAGTAAATAAAGCACAGAAAGAAAAGTCTCACATGATCTCAGTCATATGTGGAGTTAAAAAAAAAAAGATGATCTCTTAGAAGTTAGAAATATAATGATGGTTACTAGAGACTGGGAAGAGAAAGTTGATTAATGGTTACTAGGATGTGGCCATACAGAAGTAAGAAGTTCTGGGGTTCTATTGCACCGTAGAGTGACTGCAGATAATGCTAATGTATTATAGATTTCTCTAAAAAGAATTAGAAAATGGGGTTTTGGATGCTCTCACCATAAAGAAATGTTGAGTATTTGAAGAGATAAATATGTTTACCCTGATTGAACATTACACAATATATACATGTACCAAAGCATCACATAGTACTCTGTAAATATGTACAATTTCCATATTTCTGTCAATTTTAAGAAATAATAATTATTTTAAAAAGAAGTCTGTCAGTCTTTGGCTGAGAATAAATTGAATAAGGGTAATCCATTGCTGTCAGAGCAAACCACTTTAGATACCTTGAAAATTATGGGTTGATCTTAAGGCTTTTTGGTCTGGCTGAAAGACCTGAGAGAGCATTTCAGGCATGGAAAGCCAAGACTCTATGGCAAAAATTATCCCACACAAAGGATCTCTGTGAGACCTCAGTGGAAAGAAAGGGTCATCAAAGAAGGATGTACT